>NC_089587.1:221372202-221633563 GCF_019320115.1 Miscanthus floridulus | reverse complement strand
TTCATCGGCAGTAGTTTTCAAGCCTTCCTTCATCGGCATCGACAATAACATCTCCAACCTTATCAGCAACGTCTGAGTCTAAATCAACCTTTCCATCGATCACCACCATTCATCGGCAACCATCTTTACAAGCTAATTTTCATCGACTGTCAGCATATACAGTAACTTTCCTCCTACCGATTAGCCCACTCTGATCATTTTGACACGTGCAAAAAATGGTGTCAACAGGAATATACTAAAATGTCATCAATAAACACCACTATAAACTTGTCTAGTTCAGGCATGAATACTGAGTTCATCAGATACATGAAACGAGCGGGAGCATTTATCAAACCAAAAGACATTACCAAGTATTCATATAATCCATATCTTGTGGTAAATGCTGTTTTGGGAATATCTTCAGGCTTTATCTTAATTTGATGATACCCTGATCTCAAATCTATCTTGGAGAAAACTTTGGCTCTGGCCAATTGATCAAAAAGCAAATCTATCCGAGGTAAGGGATACTTATTCTTGATGATCACTTCATTCAACGGACGATAGTCAACACATAACCTTAAGGTCTCATCTTTCTTTTTCACAAATATTGCCGGACATCCCCAAGGTGAGGAACTAGGTTGGATAAACCCCTTCTCAATCAATTCTTATAACTGAGTCTTCAACTCGGCCAATTCCTTAGGTGGCATCCTATAAGCTCTCCAAGAAATCGGAGCTATTCTAGGTTGCAACTCTATGTTAAACTAGACATCCCTATCAGGTGGTAGACTGGGTAGATCTTCTGGAAACACATCCAGAAATTCATACACTACCGGAATATCTCTAATCTCTTTGACAGCAGTTGCACAAATCTTGTCCACTGATCTTCTTAGGGTTGGAAGTTGGATGAGAAGTTGAGAATTACTATCAGGCAAACTTACTCTTAATGTCCTATTCAAAGCATCTATAATAGCCTTATGCTGATACATCCAATTCATTCCCAAGATTACATCTATCTCCTGATCCTTAAGGATAATCATGGTAGTGGGAAAAATATGCTCACCTAGGTTTACGGGTACCTGATATACCATTTCCTTAGTACACAGACGTCCTTTGGGCGACTGTATAAAGAAACTTTCCTTCATTGCCCCAATTGAAATTTCATACTTCACAACAAATGTTCTATTGATGAATGAATGCGATGCGCCAGAATTAAAAAGTATAACTACAGGGTGATTGGCAATAGGAAACACACCCATCATCACTAGCTCCCCTTCTAGAATTTCTCCAGCTTGAATATAGAACACCCGTCCTGTCTTCCTCTCATCTTTGCCCTTCTGAGCATTCTAATTGGGGTTCTTGTTTGGTGCCTGACCCTATTGTTGATTGGCAGGGGCCTTCTGATAATTTTGATTAACCTGCCTAGGATATGGACATTTCCTGGAGAAATGACCAGTTCTTCCACAATTATAACACGGATAGTTGTGACCCTAGGACGTTGGAGCATTACCACCAGGAGCATTGGTTGACTGTGAGTTCGGATAGGTTATAGTAGGACAGATATTTGATTGTTGCCCGGCTTGAGACTGTGGCGGACGGTAAGGAGAACGATTATGATGTACTAGATGATAAATCACCCTCTGCCTCTTCTGATTTCCCCCAAAAGATTCGGACGGCATACTCTTTTTCTTTTTGAGCTCCTTATGCTGCCAATACTTTGATTCTGAAGCAATTGCAATATTTATGGCCTCATGGTAAGTGACATTAGTGCAAGTTGTCATCATTGTTTGCAGCTTGGTATTCAAACCTCTCATAAACCACCTCTTCTTCTTAGCATCAGTATTGACATATTCTGATGCATATTTGTGACAGGTGATTAAATCTTCCCACATACTGCATCATGGTTTGATCTCCTTGCTTTAAAGCAAGGAATTCATCTAATTTCATTGCCATCACTCCTTCATGGATATAATGGGCTCTGAAGGTAGTATGGAACTCAGCCCAAGTTATTGGAATGCCAGCTGGTTGCAAAGTCACTAAGTTCGCCCACCAAGCACTCGTTGCACCTCTTAGTTGCTGGGCGGCAAACGTAGGTTTCTGATATTCCATGCATGGAATAAGGTCAAATTTTTGCTCCATGGTTCGAAGCCAGTCATTAGCCTCCAATGGTTCATCTGCCTTGGTGAACACTGGTGGTCTTGTGTCTGTAAAATCAACATATGTAGCCTCCTGTCTGTTATGGTGACGACCACGGTTTCCTTGCATCTGATTCTAATTACTTAGAGCGATCTCATGAAGCAAACAGGAATTTTCAGCCGTCACATTGACAAGTGCGGTTATAGCATCAGCTAGATTTGTTGGAACTGGTGGTGGATCTGGAATACCATCCTCATCTTGCGAAGTTCCAGGAACATATGAACCCCGCGTACGACGCATCTGCTCATAACAAACCAAACTTTATTCACAAGCATTTATTGAATTGCACAAAAGCTTACTCCAGACACATTACATAGGGTTTACTAATATAAACACCAACCTGTAAGTACTAAAACAAAGATACATAGCTTAACTATAACTAACTATTATACAACTCTACTCTTTTCCATGATTATTTCAAACTTTAGGCTCGGTATCCATTCCGGAATTATTACCACCTTTATCATCACTTTCATTGATCATTACTAATTCTTTAGGATCTTCTTCTTCTTCCTCTTTCGATTTGTTATCATCGGCAAAGATGACACCAGGGTCCATGGCATTAGCTTGGGGCTCATGATTGGGATTTAGCAGATTACTAAGCCTATGAACTTCCTCATGCAGATAAGTATTATGTTCTTCTAAATCTTCTACATAGAATTCTAGCTCATGAGTTCTAGCTCTAGCTATATTTTCCCTATGCCAAGCCTCATTTCGTCCCTCCACTCTACGAACTAATATGCTTTCGCAGTTCCTGTGTACGGTAGTGAGACACCTCAATTGATCCTGTAATTCTCCTACCTGTATAGCATCCAAAGCCCTATCTCTAGTAGCTTGTGTTAACTCTGTAGAAATCCTCTGTATCTTTGCTTGGGGATTAGGCCTAGAACTGCTACTGCTAGCACCATCGTTTCTAGGGGTAAGTTGGTGACGAGGAACTCCTTTGGGTCCAGTGGACTTACGGGGCATCATCTTGGCACGAGCCATACTGTAGGAAGCCAATTTAATCCAAGTAAGACCATTTGATCAAAGTCTAAAGAGCAGCTATGATGGATTACATTACTCAAACCAGTCTCACTACTCAACTCTAGACTAAGAGGTGAAGGAAGTAACGAGTGAATTAATAATGATGCATGAATCATTCTTACGAACCAAAAACATCAAAGTTTATAATACACATAAACAACATTTATTTTTATATAGGGCATAGTAAAATTACTACTCCACCACACAAAACCTTTTTAATCAAATATGGAATGGTAAGAAAGAAATAAGATAAGTGAGAAGCAATTTGGACTAAATTAGCAAGTTAAATTTAGTCATCCCAAATCATTTTGAAGTTTTTATAAAACAATACAACAAAAACCTTGTAACGATCGCTCTGATACCATTCTGTGGCAGAACCTCCTAAGTTATAGGGCCCACATGTAACTGTCAACGTCCAACGACCTTTGATATTTATGCATATGTTCCTGGTAACTTAAGAAGACTGTCGGGTGTCCTCGGGGAACCCCGAATCATCCACGATTTCCGAGCAGGATCACATTACAGAGTCATTGCAGTATTACAACATTTATTCAAACATCAATACCAGAGTAAAAACAGCGAAAGTCTTACAATAACATAATTTACAAAACAGTAGTTTCAAACCTCACAACTAGGTTCGATGTTTATTACAAAATGAAATAGTGGAGTGGCATTATAATATAATACAAAACACACAATGAAACTGCCCTGCCTAAGGGCCATACATTTACTTCTCATCGTCATCACAAGGTACAACTGTCATGCAGCACGATCCAAAACAGATCTGCTCATGAGGTTCACCTGCAACAAGGGTCAACGAACCCTAAATACAAAAGTACTCAACAAGACTTAACCGAAATAAAACTGATAGAACTCAAGAATGCCAGCTCATGGGATTCAAGGTATGGCTTTAACAATAATCAAAGTTCTTTTGCGTAAAAGCTCTTTAACAAAATTCTTTATATAGAAAACTTTATAAAATCATATACAAAGCTGACACGATCCATGTTGAGATCATGAAACTTCATATCCAACACCATCACAAGCCTTATTCGAGTTCCAGTTATTAGTACTACGATGATGAACAGAGAAGTGAGTCTCCATAACCGAGGAGCAACGACGATTCGAACTGATTAAACCTAGCTGGGGATTCCAGACCACACGACATATGCAGGTCCCCGACCTACATATATCAACCTACTCTCGGATCCTCTAAAGCAAGAACAGGTCCGCGCCACCCGAGAATACAGTACTCCACCAATCCAGCCCATTGCCATGTGGGTACACGCTATTCCCGCCATCTCTCCACTCCCAGTGCGCGAGTAGCCATTCTCGTAATAGAATCGCCAAGTTCAGGCTTACCAGAGTATGTGGTTAGTACTACAAAGTCTCACCACACACAGTTCAACAACGGACGTGCCTTAATTGACACAAGCGGAAAGAACCTGCTCACAAGACCTCCATGTCTTATGGCTCACACACACCGAGTCCGCCTAGTCTAGATTTATTACTCCACATTCCCATATCACATGATAACATAAGTTAATCAAATCCCGTTTAAAGTTCGCAGGTGACAGGTAATCACCTGACTTTCATCGTTCTACGCATAGCTAAGCATAACTAGGCATATACGAATTTAAAACTGGTAATATGGTAATTATGGAATAACAAGGTGGGTAATGTACCAATTTGACTTGTACTTGACTCCTAATCACTTAATGCAGTAAAAAGAAGCAAAAGCGAAATCACTTTGTAAAATACAAGGTAGGGTTGTATGCATCCGGGGCTTGCCTTCATTGATGGAAAAGTCCGGTTCCTGCGACGTTTCACAAGTATTCGATCCAACCTCAACAGACGGATTAACTTCCTCAACAACTTGATTAATTACCATGTGTTCACCTTCGTTCACTACACGTAGTAACAATGACATGTTTAACATGATGCGGAATACAAAACATGATGCTCGATGATAGATGCAAAAATTAAGAATTTGAATACAAATTTCCTTCGCGGTACAATAGCAAGTCAAACTAATCAAACCTTTTTTGCAACACCCAAATCAATTGCCAAGGATCATTATCAACTAATCACCCAAGGACATCACTCAATCAAAAATTCAAACAAAACCTAATTCATTAAAGGTTACAATTTGCTTTTATGAATTAATTATTTAATTCAAAATTATGAAATAAATCAACTTATTCTAATTGAGCTCAAAATTTTAGTAAATATTCATTACATGATAACTAAGTGGCAAAACAAATTTCATAATTTTTGGATAAATAAATAAGCCTAGAAAAATCATGGAAATTCATTTATTAATAAATTGAGCAATTTTTATCATATTCAAAAATTACTAAAAACATTATTTCATATTTTTTCTTAAATAATATACATCAAAGAGAAGTCACATAAAAATTTTCATAATTTTTGGAGCTCTAAATAAATCTACACAAAAATAACAAATTACATCACTATTCACTCGAATCTAAAAATAGAAAAATCCATTTGAACGCTGAGTCACTGACAACGGGTCCCACCTGTCATCCCTAACCTCGCGCGTTTGACCACGACGGTGACGGCGCTGACTGGTGTAAACTCATCGACGGTGAGTCCAACGGGGACGGCCAAAGTACCAAAATGGTCACCAAGACTTGGCGCATCGATTGACGTCCCTATCAGCACTGATTACGGCCCTATACTAGCTCATTGTCGGCCATGGCGGACGCGGTGGTACGGCAGTGCTACGCCGGCGACATGAGACCTGTAAAGCTTAAACAGAAGGCCTAGGAAGCATCAGCAGCTCACCCCAAACGTGACTGAGTAGAGCACAAGGCCGGAGGAGCAACGGAGAGGTGGGTCGACGTTCCGAGCAAGCACGGTGGAGCAGATCGTCGTCGGTGGCGATGTTTCAAGAGCTGTGGTGGTCAAAATGAGAAATCAATGGGTCATGGAGGACTACAGCATCGTGGCGAAGCTGAAACAAAACTCAGCAGGGGCAGAGGATCACCGTAACACGCTGGCCACGGCGAAGCGCTCACGACGAGGACGCTGCCGGCCGCGAGGAAGAAGAACACGCACCACGAGTTTCCGGTGAAGACAAGCCACAAGGACTGGTTTGCTAGACGCACAAGGAACTAGCAGAGCTGGGACACGCTTTGCTGCGATGGCGCGGATGCTGATTCGACGGCAAAAGCTCAACGAAGTTATGGCAACGACGGCTTAGGCCTTAAGGAGCGGCCAGAAGCGCAAGGAAGCCACACAGGAGCCTTTCCCATGCCAGTGCGAAGCCGAGGACGTCCACGCACGCGTCTAGAAGCGAACCGAAGGTCGCCGGCGGTGTAGCTACGGCGGTGAACACTGTTCACAGTATTTACAAGTTTGCCATTCACCAAAATTCACAAATTACTCTCAAATTTTCATAACAACTCAAAAATCTCCAAAAACAAAAGTTGTTCAAAATCAAAAGTTCTACAACTTTGCTTTTATAACCAACTCCTAATTCGGTCTAGATTTTGAAATGAACTTTTGAATTCAAATGGGGAAATTTAATAAATTACGCCTTTTTGAATTACTCCAAATTTTACTAAACAACTTGAAAACTCCAAAAACAAACTTTTCTTAACTTGTCAAGCTCTACACTTTTGCTTTTGGACTCAACCCCAAAATATACATAGATTTTGAAATGGATTTTCAGGGTAGGATTTAAATACTGAAAATTGGGGTTTTCGGAATTTCAAATCAATACAAAGGTTTCAAACTTGATTCAAACAATTCAATTCAACACTCATAACACAAATGTAAACTTGTTTTAGTGAATGCATATCAAAGTTTGCAATTTGACCAAATGCTTTGCAATGCATATGATGACATATTATGTTTTTAATAATTAAACACCCGGGGGGTTACAATGCATAGGTTATCTAGTGATTTTATTTCCAAGTGTTTTCAAGTGGTATCTAGCTAACTATGGTGCTAAGGATGGTATAATGGTGTACTCCGATTGGTATCACACTTCAAAGGTCCCTCTTTTATACCTTAGCATCCTTTGGTAGACATTGTCTCCTATATTTTCTATCTAAGCATATATGCAAGCTACTATCTAAACTCTTAGCACAGATGTAGGGGGATCAATTGCTACCATTTGGGGTTCATAAAATTTGTCCATATCCTTTTACATATAGTAAATATGCTTGGACAAGCAACATAGATTTAATTGAATTTTAATTCATATCTTTATGAAAGGGCTATCATCAATTACCAAAAAGGGGAGATTGAAAGCTCTAGTTTGATTTTTGTGAATTGATGGAACCCTAAGTGCTAATCTAGTTTATTAAAGTGATTATGAGACAGGTAGCACATTCCAAGTGGTGAAGCAAATAAAGATCATGACATGATGATGGTGATGCCATGGTGATGATCAAGCGTTTGGACTTAAAAAGAAGAAAGAAAAACAAAAGGCTCAAGGCAAAGGTATAAATTATATGAGCCATTTTGTTTTGGTGATCGAGACACTTAGTGAGTGTGATCACATTTAGGATCGATAGACGTACTATTAAGAGGGGTAAAACTCGTATCGAAATGCGGTTATCAAAGTGCCACTAGATGCTCTAACTCATTGCATATGCATTTAGGATCTAATGGAGTGCTAACACCCTTGAAAATATTTACGAAAATATGCTAACACATGTGCACAAGGTGATACACTTGGTGGTTGGCACATTTGAGCAAGGGTTAGGAACTTCACCGATGGAGTGTCGGCCCATAGAGTGTGGACAGTCCGATGGTGCCACCGACGCCCTATACAGAAAAGATGGAGGTCACTGTAAGTGACCAGACGTTGGTCTAGGAAGGACCGACGTATCCGGTCAATAGAAGCAGCAAAGACGCTGGCGTCGGTCTCTGACCGGACGTTGGGTCACTTAGTGATCAGACACTGGAGGGCTGTGTCCAGTCCCGCTAACATGGCAGTGCACAAAGGAGATGCCAAGTGACCGGACGCTAGGTGAGTCCGGTCGAGAATAACCAGATGCGTCCGGTCGTGATTTCTCATTTCTGGATGCTTACTGGAAATGACCGAACACTGAGGTCCAGCGTCCGGTCACTTCATAGCAGCGCGTCCGGTCATCACTTGATCGTTGAGATCGGGCGAACAACATTTGAAGCCGATGACACGTGGCATGCATCGCACGACCGGATGCTAGGGTCCTACGTCCGGTCGATATGTCCAGAGCGTCCGGTCACCCCGTGTTGTGCCTAGTGAAGGGGTACAATGACTCTATTTTGTGGGGGCTTCTATTTAAGCCCCATGGCCGGCTCAAGCTCATTCTCTTGGCCATTTATATTGACATAGCAACCTTGTGAGCTTAGCCAAAGCCCTTCCACTTATCTCCATCATTGATTTGTCATCTTTGTGAGATTGGGAGAGAATCCAAGTGCATTGCTTGAGTGTTTGCATCTAGAGGCACTTGGTGTTCGTGTTTTATTGCGGGAATCGCTTGTTACTCTTGGTGGTTGCCACTACCTAGATGGCTTGGAGCAGCGAGGATCGTCGAGTAGAGATTGGTGATTGTCTCTAGCTCCGATCGTGGTGATTGTGAGGGGTTCTTGACCTTTTCTCGGTGGAGAGCCAAAAGGTACTCTAGTGATTTGCTCGTGGCTTGTGTGATCCTCATCTTGTGTTGGTTGTGCGGCACCCTATTGAGGGTTTGGCGTGTGATGCCAATTAGTGCGTAAACCTCTAAGTGAGTGAATCGCCACAACAAGGACTAGCTTGCCGGCAAGCAAGTGAACCTAGGTAAAAAATTATTGTGTCATCATTTAATTCTGAGGTGATTGGTCTTTATTGGTTTTCATTCTTGTGATTGATTGGTTCATTCCTCGACACGGCGGTATAACTATCTTGTTCTCTCTCTTTACATTACCGCAAACTAGTTATCAAGCCTTTAGTGTAGCTAGTTGTGAGAGCTTGTTAGTTTGGTTAGTGTGGCTCTTTAGTTAGCCTTTGAGAGCACACTAACTTAGTGTAGTGTCATAGTCATTGTGTGGTTAGAATCTATAGAAACTAGAATTATGGTAGATGGCTTGCATTTTTAGTAGGCTAGCACAACACTTGCTTCGCCTCATAATTGTCTAATCGGTTTGCTAAGTGTTGTTGTGAAAATTTTTAATAGGCTATTCACCCCCCGCTAGCCATTAGGACCTTTCACCGAGGCGTTGCGTGGCACCATCCGTGCACACGAGCTGGTCCGTGGCCATGACCCGACCATGGCATGAGACCGACGCCCATAGCGTCCGCGCGCGTGGTGACCGCAGACTTAGGCTGAGCAGCTATGCTCGGTGTTGTGCACGTATTTTAAAGCGAAGCAAAGGATGCCAATCATCTCAACCGAAGTTCAACCAATCCTACTAATCTAAAGTCGACACTACCAGCTAGCTAGCGGAGCAATCGTCATGACCTGAGAGCAACCAGAGAGGGAGATAAAAGGATGCCAACATGGGTTCGTCGTTGGAGTGCCGATTTACAAACAGAGCGCCAACAACATGGTTTACAGTGCGTTCCAACGAAGTTTGGGCAATTTTAGAGCGGACAACGTGACATCCAACACAACTTCAACCTACATCATGCTCATGTGCTTACATAGAAGCAACCAACCGTACAAAACATGGATCTAGTGTTTAAATATTTTTGTTAGAAATTAAATGTCAAAATAGCATTGTCTTACTACTTTTTCATACTTAGAAAAGTTAAGGATTTCAGTTGGGGCTAAGTAACCATTAACTCTTTTGTCGCAATTTTTAATAGGTCTAAACTTTATTAATTTCAACCAACAAATACTTCATGCAATAGTCCATACCTTATACTAACTCATAGAAGCAAAATATTTAAGCACCATATAACTATTTCGCTCAATATAATTCACCAAAAATGATATTTTAACAATAGTTCAAGTGTTTGCCGACTTAACGAAAAGAGCTTATCTTAACGGCAAATTTGATTTTTGAGCTCCCAAGAGCACAAGTTAACACTATTTATTTCGATTTTTCTCAACCACAAAAGTGAGTCACATAGAATTTGTTTATCATTTCACGTGTGTTATAAATTTTTAAAACCTGAAAACATGTTTGGCTAATTCCTCTCGGACCTAAATCTCGATACTAAGTAAGCTTGTAACACCAGGGTGTTACAATACTGATGTTAGCTTCCAAGACTGCGAGGTCTGAGTCGAGGTGAAACGCACCGTGATACCAAAGCGTTGTTTGTCCAGTACAATTCCATAAAAAACAGAGCTATTCCACACTAATAAGATGCCCTCCTGATGCACCCACTAATGGCACAAAATCATACTTATTAAATCGTCGAGGAGCAAAATTACGAATAAAGCCGCTGTCAAAATCATGCTTTTTTGTTTCCTGTAAACAAAAAACAGCGCAAGCACTCTCCTCCACCTTATTCCTGACTGCGTCCCACTTGTTGCTGTCATTGAGTCCTCTGATATTCCAACAGAGGATTTGCCAAGAACGTGAACGATTACTCATTGTAAGCAGCGGGGAGGAAGCAGAAAGTCGCTAGGACCATAGCAACACAGAGCATACAGGCTGATAGATAAATGGAAGATGAGAAAGTGATATTAAGGCAATGAGTACTGGTCTGCCACGGAGAACAAGAAAACCGATAAAGCAACAGTTCTGACAAAGCAAACCACAAGTCTGACATAATAAGACCCTAGGGATTTAAGCGACGATAAACAAAAGTTTCAGCGGCATAGGGCTCCGCTGCGATAAACGAGATAATGGAGGCACTAATCATGATCACGGCCGACGATCTTCAGCTGGCGCCTGCATCAGCGCCTCCTCGGTGAGATCACCAGGATCAACACCGCATTCAACTCCCCAGGACTGAAGCGTGGCAATGGGGACTGGGTCTTCTTCTCCATCAACGCTACTGATCTGCAGTGCAGTGACCTTGCGCTTCTTCGTGGGGTTCTTGTCCAGCCTGTAGGAGAAGCCAGCCTTCGCAGCCCTTAGACGCGGGCGGCGCCTAGTCATCCTGTCCACCACCGGCATGGTTGGGTTGCTCACAGATGCTGTGGTAGGATGTAGGAAGGCCCATGGTGCCATTCTTGGGCTTTGGGCGCCTCTTATATACACGTGTGATTGGGCTAGGCCGAGATGCCTGAGCTTCAAATTCAAAACCATGACCAAAGGTGCTAGCCAAGCTCTGGTGGGATCCCTGCTGATCTTGATCCTCTGTGCTTTGATGTTCAGTACTCACAACAAATAACTGCAGTGCCAGGGCTGCTCTAGTAGGCTTCCATGGCACAATTTCCATATTGTCGAAAGAGAGTTGTTGATCTTTGAGAACAAAGTCTTCGGGGATGGCAGGAAACACCCTATCTTGCGTTGGCTGCTCCTTAGAAACTTTGGCTCTTGGTCTTAGCCCTTCTCCTAAAATACACTTTTGTGATAGGACCAGCTCAGCATGTTCCGCTGAACTGTTTGAAACAGGCTGACAATTTTCGCTGATTTGGGTGATCTGTAGAGGTCCTGCATTCATGTTTTGAGGCAGAATGGAACTCTGACTAGTGTCATTGATTGCAATTTGGAGAGAGTTTATGCCCAAAGCTGAGAGGTCAATTTGAAATAAGAAGCTTGGGGTTGTGATGCTTCCACATAGACGTGAAGGGCCAACTGCCCTTTGGTTGTTTAATAGCTGCCTAAGACCATCAACAAGGAAATTGGTGGTTGTACCTCTCTGGTCTCTGCCCCTTTGATCATCAAATTGAACCTTAGGTGAGTTGACAGCTGCAGGAAGGACAAGTATGCCTTGATTCTGGCCAAATACAGTACCTCGAAATTGCCTGTGCTCCAGTTCAATGACTCTTTCAGCTCTAGGTCCTACTTGAAGCATCCCGTGGGAAGCTGAGAAGTCATCCTGATGAAACACCCCAGAATTCCGGTCTTCTTCTATGATCTCTTGGTTCTGGTTAGCCACTACCAGTCATCCATTACATGATCAACAATTTGAGCCATGTGCTGAGCTGAAGGGAGAGGGGTGCTTGGTGCAGGTTCGATTGGGATGGGAACGGTGGGGAGCGAAACGTCACATGGAGCATTGGGTCTAGGCGCCCATTGAATAACCAGCTCAGCCACTGTATTACTTGGCACAACAATCAGAGAAGGCTTACTGGTCCTTTGAACCCATTTGAGATTAAATGCCTCACGCCTTTTAGCACATAATTTGGCCTTGTGACCGTAATTGTAGCAGAACAAGCAACGAATTTTACTTAGGCAGTCTCTGACAAGGTGTCTAGGACTTAGGTAGTGTTTAGTTCCCAAAATTTTTCAAGATTCTCCGTTACATCGAATCTTTTGATGCATGCATGAAACATTAAATATAAATAAAAAAATAAAACTAATTATACAGTTTAGATGAAATTCACGAGACAAATCTTTTAAACCTAATTAGACTATGATTGGACACTAATTACCAAATAACAACGAAAGTGCTACGGTACCATTTCCAAAAAAAAATCGCCAACTAAACAAGGCCTTAAGCACCTGAAGCAGCGACGGGAACAAGTGTTTGGGGGTGGAATGAGGCGATCACCTTGAGAAGTCAGACCCACATTAGCTTGAGCTGGAATGCTTCTGGAACTGTTTGCAGGATGCCTAGGTTCATCAATAGAAACCTTCTGGATTTGATGAACACCGGAAGTAGACATCTGTTAACAATAAAACTAGTAGCAGGACCAATAGTATGGGAAGCCCGAACAGAGAGATGCTCATCAGAGATAGGGCAGTAAATTCCTCCAATCTTTATCACTGAAGCAAGTTCTCTTGGCTGAGATTTCGAGATAAAAGAGTCTTGAACAAGCTTGTTCTGAAAAGAAACTCTTTTGTGACTAAGTTTCCGCTTGTTCTTGCAGCTGGTTTTTGTGGTCCAGCTGCTCTCTTCTTCTTTCTGCCATTTGATGCTTTCTTTAACCCAATTGTCCCCACCATCATGCCACAAATGGAAGTAGATATCGAAATATTCTGTAGTAATCCTTTTGAGGGCTCGAATTAGGAGGCCAACATGCTTGTTAGCGACTGAGAAGCGAAAGTGGCGATCCGATTCAAAGGTTACACGAAACCCAGCAGGGGTTCCACCCAAACAATAGTGAAGGGCCATGGCAACCGACTCTTCAGTCAGGCGAAAGAGAAAGCGTCGAAACACCACCAGCAAGTGGAAAGAGCCATCTGGAGTAGAAGAGGGGTGGTGCACCAAGGACAAAAACCTGTGAAGCACTTTGTTGGTCCACAGGATCATCGGCTCAGGTGAGTGAACTACTCATTAGTCTTGTCGAACACCCGCTAGTATTGTTGAGCACCCATTAGCCGTGCCAACCACGAACAAGCATAGTCCGTCCCCACACACTATGGCTGGAGCTAGAAGAAGAAGGAAGAACAAAGCATGCACACACAATACAAGACACTAGCGTTGGCCGAAGCCCTGTCTGTGAAATGGCAAATCTGAGCTATCTTTACTGAGTTGCCGTGGTAGTCTATTTATACAACTCTATCCATCTAGTCTAATACAGCGCACATGCTGTAACAGTAACTAGATAACATATAGGGTTGACTCTGCGCCGGCCACTGCATGTGCCTACAGTGCTACAGGTAAGCCGTGCGACGCCTACACCTGCAACGACTACAGTATCACAGCAGGGGGCCTTTTCGACGCCGCCATCCCTTGTTGTGTTCACACAAGGTAGCAGTATCTAACAATCTTTTCATAATCCTACTGCTAACCCATGTAACCCTTCCATGTCGATCATCTCCTTCAGCTCCGTGAGTCGACGACGTCCGAGCGGCTTGGTGAGGACGTCCACGAGTTGCCGACCAGTTTCGACGAACTCGATGACGATCTGCCCTCTATCGACACAGTCCTTGAGGAAGTGGAACTTCACGTCGATGTGTTTGCTCTGATCGTGCAGAACCGGATTCTTCGCGAGGGCAATAGCGGGCTGGTTGTCCACCATCAGTACTAGTGGGTGAGCTTCCACGCCGATCAGCTCGCTCAGCAGCCGACGTAGCCACACAACTTGGCACGCCGCTGTGGCCATCGCTACGTACTCTGCCTTGCACGTAGATAGCGCCACCACCTTCTGTTTCAGTGACAGCCATGAAATTGGGGCCGATCTGAGGAAGACGAGCACGCCAGAGGTGCTCCGTCGCCCATCGATGTCCCCCGCCATGTCTGCATCGCTGAACACAGTGAGTTGCAGCCTATTCCTGCCGGTCCTTGGGAAGATGATCCCATGATCCACCATCCCCTTGACGTAGTGCAGTAGCCGCTTCATCGCAGCCCAGTGATCCTCTCTGGGATCCTTCATGAAACGACTGACGTAGCCCATGGCGAACGCAATGTCTGGCCTCATGTGGACTAGGTAGCACAGACCACCGACGATGCTCTGGTAGAGTGTCGCATCCACCTTCGCCGTAGTGCTGGCCTTTGCCAGCTTCAGCCGCTCCTCCATCGGAGTCACGCATGGCTTGCACTCAGTCATGCCGCTCCTTTCCAACAGCTTGGAGGCATACGTGCTCTGACCGAGCGGGAGTTCCTCCTTCCCCTGTCTCACCTCGATGCCGACGTAGTAGGAGAGTGCGCCGAGATCGCTCATTCGAAAACGAGCTGCCATCTCACGTTTGAAGCTATCGATGTCCTCCATGCATGCGCCGGTGACGATCAAGTCATCCACATACACGTCGACGACAAGCTCCTCCTTCCCCTATCGCCGCGTGTAGAGCGCGTGCTCGGTTGCGCACCTCTAAAACCCAAGCTCGCCCAGCGTGGCGTCAAGCTTGGCGTTTCATGCTCGTGGGGCCTGCCACAGCCCGTAGAGCGCCTTGCGTAGTCGAAGCACCCAATGCTCCTTTCCCTTGACGGCGAAACCTAGAGGTTGTCTGACGAAGACTGTTTTCGCCAGTTTGCCATTGAGGAAGGCCGATTTAACGTCCAAGTGATGGACGCGCCAGTCCTTTGCTGCTGCCAAGGCAAGTAGCAAACGAACCGACTCCATGCGCGCTACTGGCGCAAAGACCTCCTCGAAGTCTATGCCCTCGTGCTGAACAAAGCCTCAGGCGACGAGGCGCGCCTTGTGCTTGACAATAGCGCCGAGCTCGTCCCACTTGACTTTATACACCCACTTCAGGCTGATCGGATAGCATCCTAGAGGTGGATCGACGAGCTACCAAGCCTCATTTCCCTCGATCGCCTTCATCTCCTCCAGCATCGCCCGTCGCCAGTTTCTATCTCGCTCGGCCAGCGCGAACATGGGTGGTTCCTCTACACTGACTAGCAGCAGCTCTACGTCATTGAGTAGCCAACCTACCAGTCCTGAGGGTCCTGTGCCGCTGACGATGTCGTCTAGCCTGCGGAACCGCACCTCCTCACCATCGTGGAAGGCATCTACAAACTCAATGATGTTGCTTGAAGGTGAGGCGAACTCGATCGGCGTCGATGGAGTTCCCTGTTCCATCGGAGTGCTCAGTACAGTACCTGAAGTGCTCGACACCCTAGGTTCAGTGCTCAGCACTATTTTTGGACTTCTCGTCATAACTCCTGCAGTGTTCGGCCACACTATAGGAGTGCCCAGCCTCAGTCTTTAAGTGGTCGGCACCACTGCAAGATGTCTTGGCTTCGCCACGGCAGTGCCCGGCACCCGTCCTAGAGTGGTCACCGCCATCATAGAACCTCCCGGCACCACTCCTAGCGTGCTCGGCATCCCTCCAGGAGTGCTCGACACTCCTCCCGGAATGCTCGGCATCCCTCCCGACTTGCTCGACACTGCCCTAGGAGTGCTCGGTTCCACTGCTGGAGTGCTTAGCACTCCTCCTAGAGTGCTCGGCACCTCTTCCCCAGTGTCTCCACCACTGTGGATGACCAAGTACTCGATGACGAAGGTGCTAGTGAAGCCGCCAGCTTCCCCCATGCTCGGACTGCTCCAGTCCCAAGCCGCCTCCTCGTCGAACACGACGTCGCGCGAGACAAGCACCTTGTCTCTGTGTGGGTCATAGAGTCGGTATGCCTTGGTACCCTCTGCGTAGCCCAGGAACACCATGGGTGTGCTCCTGTCCTCTAGCTTGGTGAGGTTCGGCTTCGTCTTCCTGACATGGCCGATGCAACCGAATGTCCGGAGGAAGGACACGCTCGATTTGGGTCCATACCAAGCTTCGAACGGTGTCTTGTCCATCAGGGCTTTGGTCAGAGCGTGGGCTAGGATGAACACCGTCGTGGTCACCGCCTCCCTCTAGAACCTTGCCGACATGCCTTTGGCTTTCATCATTGATCGAGCCATGCCGACCACCGTCTGGTTTCGCCTCTCCACCACGCTATTCTGTTGTGGCGAGTACAGCGTGGTGTGGTGTTGCCCCACACCATGATCCGTGTAGTACGTAGCGAACTCCACCGAAGTGAATTCGCCGCCGCAATCAGTCCTCAGCATGCGGAGCTTCTTGTCGCTCTCGGCCTCCGCGCGCATCTTGAACTTCTTGATCGCCGTCACCGCTTCGTCCTTGCTTGTTAGGAGTTGCAGCCACATGTAGCGATTGCAGTCATCCAGGAGCAGAAGGAAGTATCGTCGACCACTGTTTATAGCAGGCGTGATCGGCCCGCAGAGGTCGTCGTGAATGAGCTTGAGAGCTTCCTTCATGCGATACTTGGCCGCCTTTGGGAAATATAGCCTCCTCTGCTTCTCGACCAGGCAGTTGTCACACAGCTTGCCTCCGTGCTTGATGTGGGGTAGCTCTCGGACTATCTTCTCTAGCTGACCAAGCGCATCGAAGCTGAGATGTCCGAACCGGGCATGCCACATCCACGGTTCCTCGGAGTGCCTTACCACCAGGCACACTGGCTGCTCTACCTTCAGGTCGAGCAAGTACAATCGGTTCAGGGACCTCTTCACCTTGGCAAGAAGTCGCTGCTCCCGGTCCCTGATCCTAAGGACGCCGTCCTTGATCAGTACCTCGCTACCGTACTCATCCAGTTGACCAATGCTGGTGATGCTGGAACACAGCTGCAGAATGTAGTATACATCCGTTAGCGCACGGTGCTCCTCATTTTGGCATCTGAAGATAATGGTGCCACGCCCTTGGATAGCCACCCTTGAGCCATCACCAAACTTCACCGTACCGGTAACATCGTCGTTGAGCTTGAAGAAGGATGCCTTGGAGCCCGTCATGTGGTTGCTGGCACCGTAGTCTAGATACCACCACTGCTCCTAGTCGGCGCCCACACGTCCGAGGTGAACTTGGACGCATGGTTCGTCGAGATTGACGGTCTTCAGGGCCTTCCTAGGTCCTTCCACCGCCGTCGCCTCTTCCTTCTCCTCGGCCTCGACGTCATGCAGTGCATAGAACGTCGCCATTAGGATAATGGCCTCATCCTCATTATCAGCTTGCGCTAGATGAGCTTCAGCCTTCTTCTCCTGCTTGTGGTTTGGGAACTCCCATACCTAATGGCCCATCTTTCCGCAACATCGGTAGGCGTTGGGGTCGACCTGCTTCTTTGTCGAAGAAGGCTTGCCGCGGCGCTTGCCATTGCCACCGCGGGTGGAGGAGGCTGCCTTCCCGGAGTTCCTCCGAGCAGCCCACTCCTCTTCCGTCAGCAGGAGTTTCCCACTGTCCTTCGTTGCTGTCGTCTGCTCCAGGCGCTCGTCCACTGCCCATGAACGGCCTGTCACATCCTCAATGGTGAGGGTGGACAAGTCCAGCATCGTCTCTATGGAGAGAGCGATCTGGATATACTTTGCCGGCACGGAGTAGAGGTACTTGGAGACCGCCTCCTCTTCGTCGATGGTGATGCCATGGCTCTTCAGCTTGCTGATGAGCGTCTACAAGCGAAGGGAGAAGTCATCCACCGTTTCACCATCCTTGAGCTTGAGGTTGGCGTACTCCTGCTTCAGAAGCTAGGCCGTCGTCTTCTTTGCGCGGTCGGAACCGACGCGCATCGCCGCAATAGCCTCCCACGCCTCCGTAGCAGAGCGCTTCGTCCCCAATGGCTCCCTGTACTCCATCGGTACAGCAGCGGGGATAGCCTCCAGCGCTGATATGTCATCTTCTTCATTGTCGGTGCTCTTGTCAACAGCATTCCAGAGTCGTCGGGCTCTGAGCTTAACCTTCATGGTCACCGACCACTCTCCATAGTTGGTGCGAGTCAGCGTCGGCCAACTGGTGCTGCTGACCCCTCGCACCGTGCGAACAATGACCTCCAGTCGTGGTTGGACAGCCACAGCAGTGCCACTGCTGTCGCCCACCTTCGAACCGCCCGTCATCGCCAGCGGTTAGTCTGGCGACGACGCTTGTACGGCTCTAATACCACTTGTTAGCCCACAGAATCACCGGCTAAGGTGAGTGAACCACTCACCAGTCTTACCGAGCACCCACTAGCCGTGCCGACCACGAACAAGCGTTGTCCGTCCCCACACACTATGGCTGGAGCTAAAAGAAGAAGAAGGGAGAACAGAGCATGCACACACGATACAAGACACTAGTATTGGCCGAAGCCCTGTCTGTGAGATGGCAAATCTGAGCTCTCTTTACTTAGTTTCCGTGGTAGTCTATTTATACAACTCTATCCATCTAGTCCTTGTACAGCGCACATGCTGTAACAGTAACTAAATAACATACAGGGCTGACTCTGCGCCGACCACTGCATGTGCCTACAGTGCTGCAGGTGAGCCGTGCTGCGCCTGCACCTGCAGCGGCTATAGTATCACAACAAGGAGCCTTTTCGATGTCGTCTTCCCTTACTGTGTTCACACAAGGTAGCAGTAGATTATCTAACACACTTCAGCTTAAAACCTCTTGCCAATGGAGAAATCCCAGTCCTTATTAGCTCAGCAAGTCCAGGACTCTGTTCCACAAGTACTGTGTGGTAAGTCTGATTCATGTTGTACGTGTTCTCGCTCTAACATATACTCCAAAGAAATTGATAATAGGAAGTTGGTATTGTCCATATATATTTTCCTATGTGCAAGAACACCAGCTTGCTCTCAAGTACATGAGGTGCTTTGACATGCTATGATTCTGTGTATCAGGCATCAAGGCTCTAGAACTGTAGGTACATTTGAGTTGTTTGGTTTAGCTATTTTCTTTCTATCGCAGACAAAAAAACACAGAGCTCAAGATTCTTTATTTTACCATGGAAACTCCATATTTGAGGGGGAGGTTCGAGCTGTGAGTTAACAGGCTAATGTCTTTTGAATGCATTACAAAATGTTACAGAATCGTGTACTTGCTTTGTCGCGAGTGTACTTGCTGAACTTGGTATTACATTGCTATGTCCCAGGATATCATCAAATGCACGATGGAATTTACGGACAATTGCTATTTTTTTGTTAGTAGTATTACTTTGCCTGTTGGTTTCAGCTCAATAGTACTGGACTTTGCCTGTTGGTTTCAGCTCAATAGTACTGGACGGTACATAGTTTTATGTAGTGGTTTTGAGCATGTGATGTATGTTCTCATCCAGTTGGTTCATTGCATACAATCATCTATGTGAGAATAGTAGTGCTGTGTTGCTTTCTCTTATATGCATTCGTACTATTTTTAATCTATTAATCATTTGTATTAGTTGCATTGCTAATATTTTTAAATGCCAAACTCATGTACTATTAGCAATAATATGTTTAGGTTCACATGCTATTATTGACGAAGGTAGAGAGACGAGGGCGAAGCAAAACATACCATCATTAGTTAGGAAATTTTACCACTTTGATGTTTTCATCAAAACTCATGCATTTAAGAGTTACTCCCTTTGTTCCAAATTATAAGTCGCTAATGCTATTATTGACGAAGATAGAGAGACGAGGGTGAAGCAAAACCATACCATCATTAGTTAAGAAATTTTACCACTTTGATGTTTTCATCAAAACTCATGCATTTAAGAGTTACTCCCTTTGTTCCAAATTATAAGTCGCTTTGACTTTTTTGGTACCATCATTAGTTATAAGTTGCAGATATTTCAGAGATATGTTGCAAGTGTTTCGTATAGATGTTGCAAAAGTAGATCGTGGTATTGCATATGTTGCAATGGCTATACATGTATGTTGTAAGCGTCTGTTTCAAATGTTTCATTTCTTTTTTCAGACGTATGTTGCAAGTGTTTTTATTTGGATGATGTGTATGTTTCACACATATGTTTGCAAGTGTTTTTGTCAGGATGTTGCATATGTTTTGCCATGGCTTTTCAAGTGTTTTTAGGTGTTTTCACAAGTGTTTCAGATGCATGTTTCAAGTGTTTCATCTTTCTTCGTACGCATATTGCAAAAGTTTCATCTGGGTGTTTTAAAAGTAGATTAGGTGTTCAATGTGACTCACCTGCCACAGCCGCCTGCTGTAGCTGCTGGGGCACCGTGCATGCGTGTGAGGAGCGGAGGGACGGAGCATTGCGTGGCTGCGGGCGGGGCTCGTGCTCACCGGCGACCGGTGGCGGACCGCTCAATCTGCACCATGGCCATCCCTTGGCACTGGACAAGCTCGCGCCCATCAATTGCTCCATGAAACGCCAGTGAGGAGTGCTGAGAGGAGGTCTAGTGATAAGGCTACCATGTTCTTGTGCAAGGTAGTCATACTCTTTCTGTACGACCAATCAAACACGTTCTCAGGTGAGCTCGGCTATGCAGAAATGTGCAATCAAACACAATCACTCGTACCATTTAGAGCGGACTCTAGCTGGCCAGCCGGCCGGCCAAGCCGGCCAGATACAGCAAATCAAACACGCCCTACATGACCACGCCGAAAAGATCACGGTCACGGGGCGACAGGCAGATCCGTGATGCATCCTGGTGACATGCTGACAGCAAAGGCCATGTTTAGTTCCCCATATTTTCAGAATTTGGCACTATGCAAAAAGAAGATTCCTCGTCACATCAAATTTGCGGTACATGCATGGAGTACTAAATGTTAACGAAATTAAAAACTAATTGCACAGTTTGATTGTACTTTGCGAGACAAACGTTTTGAGCCTAATTAGTCAACGATTAGACAATTATTAACAAATAAAAACAAAACACTATAGTGTCGCTACAGTAACGGATGTAATAACTTGTAACAACCACAACACATGCCTCTTTCGTGCCACAACCACTTCCCCCTTTTGAGTTTTGATCACAAGGACACCAATCACACAAGTGTTGTCAGTCCAAACAAGAGGGTAGCCAGCCAGAGCCAGGGGTGATGCACTGAAAAAACTGATGCCTTCGCATTTCAATGCTTCCCGGAAATATACAACACCACAAGGTTATTTACATACCAAGGTAGAAGTAGTAGTTACGTGCTGTTCTGACATATATCAACAAGGACTTGGAACCGGCGGAGTTCATACCATATTACAACGGTGAACACTATATCAAACCAACTAAAGAATTGGCAAGCAAAAACAGACCTCAAGACGGTGACAAAACTGAGACGCGCTATGTATTTACCGACGCCAATCAGCTGCCGGTGGCGACAATTGGGTTAAACGTCACAGGCCAAGCTCTTCTAGTTTCCTCTCCCTGGGAAGCCGAGCGCCGCAGGCTAGATCCGAACCTTGAGCACCTTATGAGGCAGGGGTTCGTGTCCATGGAACCTATACACAACGACGGGTTCAGTTTCATCACCGGTATCCTCTGGCAGCTCAGCGAGCGGAAGGAGGATGAGCCCATCAGTGGCATGCGCCCGCACTGGAATTCCGTCCGGTACAGATGGGCGGCAATCGGGGTAGAAGAATCGGAGTTCACGGCTGGGCACGTCGTGCAGAATGACAGTGAAAGGCTGTTTCTCGGTAGCTCTCTTATCGGGCTCGTGCCAGGAAGAGTGGTGAAAGAGACGATTGGATGCCTGCAGAGAGGACATGGTATTGCACCCGCTGGGTTCACTGATGTGTAACTGGTTGAACAAAGGTATAGAGCACATCTTGTGCAGAATTCATGTTTGCAACCTACAAACAAAGTGGAAGGGCAATCGTTTAGGTTTTGCTCACTGTAAATATGTATGTCTAGTTACACACAATGTTTGCAATCATGACAAACCAAGTTTCTAGGTGGCTGTGAACCACCAGAGCATAAAGTGTAAAGCTAATATATGCACTGGATATGAAGCTCAGACTACTACTAGTAGAATGCTAGCCTTAATGAGAACATTTTCCAGGTATAAATTCAGTTAGCTTGAACTGCAATGGCCAGTAAACCATATACTATATATTTGGCAGCATACCTTCTGTGGCAACAGAACAGCTCCCTTCTAAGCAGACAGCACAAGGGTCAATACAAACAGGTGACTGGTTTAGATACCTCCATCCACACTCCCTAGAGAATGAAATGCCATAAAGCCATTAGATATTTCCTATACAAACAATGCAAAATAGACCGATATGGTAGGCTGCTAAGTGTTGGAATTCGTACTACATAGTTAGGAAAACAATAATAAGGGAGACTGTTCATAATCAGGCAACTAAGAAGTATACAAATGAACAAGACCACATGGTAGCCTATAAGAAGCAATGTGCAGTTATTTACTATTTAACCCATGCAGACCACAGGACCAGGGAACTAACAGAAGCATAACTAAATTAGGGGACATGGCCACCTGGCAATGTTCATGATACTCATAAGTGGAAGACAGAGATAAGGAGAAGGAAGAGTGTGTATCCGCCCCTCTGGCTCTTTACTTAAGATTTCCTCAACTGAATTTCTTTGCCAGGAACGAGCCACCATTAATGGGGTCCATCTGCATAACAGAAATGAACATGTACTTAGACATATCATAGTGCTAACAACAATTGTGAAAGCTATTTGCCATGTGGCAGAAGATGGAAATCGCACCCGCTAGCATTTTGCACAGTAATGCAAGCTCCTCGAGCAATTAGGAGCTGCAGTGAACAAATCCTTATTAGTACACAATTAAAGGAATTAACCAAACATTTGAACAAAATTCGGACTAGCAGAACGTACTTGACAACAGACAGCATTTCCACCACAAGCAGCATAGTGAAGTGGGGTGCTACCAGCTCCTGCCACATTGAAGCCAAAGTACTTTTCAAACAGTGCAACGAACTAAATGACAATATAGCAGACAAAGAGTTCACTTAATAAAGTGGCATATCTTAATATGTGACAAGAAGTGAACAAATACAGACGTGATTGACGTGGATTTGCAGATAAGATCAGGAGCAATATCGTAAGGTTTTTTAAGTCAGTAAAGGAAATATGTCCACTCACCCCATGAGCATATGTACAAATTACACACAGAAGACAATCATTGAAACCATTTCAAGACAAAAAATCATATATGTTGGTGTTAATTTGCTTACTACAATGTTCTCACCAATAGGTTAAGCACTTACAACAAGAGTATGCGGCCAAAAAGGCAAAGTGATAAACAGACACGTATATAGTACATGACACTGAACTAACTGTTAAGAAAAGCAGTTAAAAAAGGAACAATAGCAAAATACCTATTAAGTCTATAGTTGTTCCATCCTCAATAGTGACCTCAGAAACAGATGCTCCTAAGTCCAGCAACAATTGCACGCACTCTACATGCCCATTTAATGCTGCCATATGAAGTGGGGTTAAGCCTCCATCCGCCTTCTGATTTACCATCTTGACCAAAGCACTGATAACAAAGACATACTATTGCATGATTTGTGCACTAAAATAAACTAGTACAGAGAAAACATGCAAGTTACCCAACATACTCATGATCAAAATCAGCAGCTGAATCTTCTTCAGATGACCTATGGTTCATCACGGTGCAGAAATTCGGTACGCTTGGAACATAATCTGCAAGCACAAGACGGAGGCATCGAGCATGACCATGCAGTGCTGCAAAATGGATAGCAGTTCCACCATTGAGATAATCTGTCCTGTGAACCTGTATACCATTTTGCCACATTAGAACAACATATTCGAGAAACTGTAAGAAATGTTGTTGTTGAAAGAAGAGGAAAAAACTCACATTTGCATTGAAGAGTATCAGTGTTTGAACAACCTCCCAGTGGCCATATTGGCATGCTTGCATCAAAGCAGTCTATATAGAATTAGCAAATCATACACCGAGTCTGAGATATAACTATGTCATTATTACGCAAAAGCACAATATATGCAGGCTTAGAGATTAACTCTACCTGCCCCCTGTAATTCCTAAGGTTGATCTCAACTCCAGATTCAAGCAACAGAGAGACAATCTGAACATCCAAAGAGCAAACATATTTGAATGCAAATAGTGATTATAGTATGCCCATCAACTCTTATGGTGATGCTTTCTTTATTAGAAGACAAACGGCATTACCTCATGGTGACCTTGCGCTGCGGCATAGTGCAGCGGTGAGTTCCGGCCACCGAATGTCGAGTACCGGGCAAGGCGAGGATTGTACTCGAGCAGCGCACGTGCCTCCTGCAGGTCGCCGTCGCGGGCAGCTGAGACAAGCCGCTCACCGGAAGCAGAGCACCCAAAGGAGTTACCCACAAGGCTGAGGAACCCCATGGATGCCCAAGAGGAGGCCCTCACGGCACAGCACCCTTTCTTGAGGGTACCCAGGAAGACGTCGTATCAGATGCCTCCTAATTTTCTCAATCTTCTAGGAGGCTGCCGCCTGCCGCAAACCGCATTACAGAATGATCACGAGACAGGCCCAACTGGGCATGCGGAAGTGGATGATCTCTCAAGCTAACGGCAAGAAAGACCTGATTTTGCCTGCGAAAACCAAAAAATCAGCAAGGAATGCAACAAGTTGACTTGAAAAGTCCGGCATAATGCTGCCAAATGGCAACGACTCTTCCAAACAATTGGAACGAAACGTAGACTTTTTTCACATAAACCAAGAAATCGAGGGTTACAGGATGCAGTATTGTTTGGGGATCACAAGAACGCACCTTCGGAGCTGCCCCAAATCGTCGGTCCGGAGCGAGCTGAACGGCTCCTAGACCAGCAACTGGCTCCTCTAAATCAGGGCGAATCCCCGCAATAGAACAAGAGACAAGAGAGGGAGGGAGATTGACGAGAGACGAGACAAGCGCGACGACGGCCGCCTCGAGTCCCTCCTCAGCGCCGACGATTCCAGCGAGGGCGCTGGGGCGTCGAATCTTGGGGCCACACCAAGGGCGATTTGCAAGAACCAAGCCTTGTGATTTGGGCGGGGACAAGGAAGGAGAAAGAAATAATGATCTTGATTGGGACCGCGACGCGGAGATGCAGGTAGCGGCCAAAAATCTCCACGCCCCAGGTCACCCCCCCGGTCCGTATTACTGGCGTGCCGCTCCAAATCTGTTTCTTGTTGCTCCCCCCACTTTTTTTGATCCGAGAACACGAAGCGTAGTGGTTGCAGCAATTAAGAGGAGGCGATGGTTAGCACTAGGACGAAGCGGCGTTGGTGTAGTCGAAGCTCGGCGATTGCAAATTTTTTTATTTTTTTTCATTTTAGACACATACATAAAGTATTAAATATAGATAAAAAAATAACTAATTACACAGTTTAATTATAAATTACGAGATAAATTTTTTAAGTCTAGTTAAATCATGATTAGACAATAATTATTAAATACAAATAAAAGTGCTACCGTGTCAAATACTAATTCCTATCCTCGATCTAAACCAGGCCCTCGTTGGAAAAGAAAAGCGAATGGTGGCTAGTGCAACGACGCGACACACGACGCGAGTTTCTTTTTTTCTTCTGTAGTTTTTGCTTTAGGTTTTCCAACATGGAAATCACTTTCCAGTTGTTCCTTTCTTGTGACTGATTGTTCAAGGTCTCTTTGGCCTTTTCCAGATGGATTAGGGCATTCAGCACGCCGCGGCCCACTTCCATCGTCAGCCCTCGTTTAGTTCGGCCCGAATTCGGCGCCGGCAAAGTTACGAATAGAGTGATCCCAAGACTACCAAATATGGAGACTACTATTTACACACCGTAAACTATCACGGCTGGTAGTTTATAAAGAATTTTTTTTCTTTTATCATATCTCATCTTTATTTTCTCTCTCTTCTTTTTTTTATATGGACCACATTCTCTCTTTTTCCTTTCATCATACCTCACCTTTATTTTCTCTCTCTTCTTTTTTAGCATAGACCATCTTCTCTTTTTTCTTTCATCATACCTCACTTTTATTTCCCCTCTCTCTTCTTTTTTAGCATGGATCACCTTCTCTCCCCGAGCATATGTAGCTTTTACAAGTCATTATGACAAAAATAGAGCGTCTACTTTTTTTTATCCGATCTTACATGACACTTGGAGCTACTAGTAAAAAAGTAGTCTTGGGAAAGCCCTAAGTTTTTTCATTATATATAAAGAAAAAAATGTTGCACCACACTACAGTAACATTTAACAACTCTGGGAAGAAATAAAACACATTTGCTCACGTTTCAATATTTTGCACAATTCGTGCCCCAGCCTAATTAAGGCCCTGATCGGCTGGTATTAAATCGGCTTCTACTGATTTATATGGTTGATTTGTTGTGAGAGAAAAATACTGTTCCATAATTAATTTGTATAGATTAAAGCTGGCTAAACAGCACAGGCGATAAGAGCCTAAAAATGGTGTTTTGGTCAGTGGTACTACTGCATTGGTCTCCATCCAGGTTAGCAGTTAACACCACAAAAAAGATTCTTAACTCTAGTTAGGCCTTGTTTAGTTGCCAAACTTTAGATGTGCAAAGTTGGCAAAATTGTACTGTAGCGTCACTGTAGTATTTCGTTTGTATTTGGTAATAATTGTCCAACCGTTGACTAATTAGGCTCAAAATGTTCGTCTCGCAAAGTACAACCAAACTGTGTAATTAGTTTTTAATTTCGTCTACTTTTAGTATTCCATGCATGTACCGCAAGTTTGATATGATGGAGAATCTTCTTTTTACGTATTGTCAAAGTTGGGAGTTTGAAAGGAACTAAACAAGGCCTTAGAAGCGAGGTCGGGAGTTGTTGGTGCAACGGCCAACAGTGGCCTAAATAGCAACGAAATATAACACTGTTCACTTAAACTATTTTTTAGTAAATGAATAGCATTTTTCTCTCGTAATAAATTAACATAAGTATCAACATGAGTCAAATTTCAACATAAGCAAATCAGTTGGATGTGTCGACAATTGGATGGAAGAATATAAATGGAAGTGTCGAAACGAATTGCTATCGATGATGTAGACAATCACCTCCGAAATCGGTAAGCTCGAGATGCCAAAAGTAAGTGCTGATGGAAAGCTCCTGTAGTACAAGACAATGGGAGACGACACCACAGAGTTAACATACATATTGACTTTTCTATTCTATATATAAAGGGTCAATCTTCCAACTATCCATTCTTAGGCCACGTTCGCTTAGCTGAGTTTGGCTGAAAAAACAAGCCAAAACTCTTCGACTGAATTGTTGTGAAAGAAAAATATTGTTTCAGTAAAAATAAGAAGTCGAACAAATCGGATTTTAAAATAAGCGAATGGGGCCTTAGCGTTCAGCAATGGAGAGATCCAAATTTCCATGTCGCCGAAAGTTGCCATAAAACCCAATCAGCTCTCTCTCCCACGTATGTTTGGACAGTGAAGTTGTTTACATGTAAAGCAAAAACGCATTCAGCTGCCACCTTGTCGATTTTACAATATACAAGTTGGAGTCTTCTCCTCAACGTTGAATAAAACAGCTTACGGAAATAGCAACATGGCATCTACTATGGTTTTTGCTTGGAGTCATCGTCAGATGGCAATTTAAACAGGATCGCTTTCAGATTGAGCTGGGACTGTGGGAGTGGGGCAGACTGGGTGGAGCAATACCGAACCCAGGTGGCGCAATATATATGATTTTTCTAAGACATATTAATCATATCAAATCATACTTCATTTAATCATATCTTTTTTGTGGTATTAAAAGAAGATAATTTTTATATGAAAATTATAGATCTCGACAAGATCTATAACTTTCTAGTTTTGAATTTTTCCATTTGAAGTCGTTAAGATGCTAAAAAAATTAATGACATATTTAGACTTAATGGTATTTTCGACTTTTCACACATGTAGTTTTGACACCATTATGGTCCAATCTGACGGCAGTGGCATGGAGGGCAAAAAAAAAAGTTGAAGCAGTTGCGCTGAAGACCGCTGAACTTTTCCAGTGGCTCACATAGAATTACGATCTTTTTTATGGCTCACAGAAAATTCTCTCTTCTCCTTTGCTCCTTCCTCTAGCAGCAATCAGGCAGCAACTACGATCGAGACTACCAAGCCAATCCTGTCACTGATTAACAGAGAACCTGAAACATAAATTTACTCTACAAGAAAACCTAATGAACCAATAGACTAAACGGTACACCTAACGCTCGGATGTCCGGCGCCAGAACACATCCGGACGGGCTTTTTGGAAGTCGACCATCATGGAAAGTGGGCTTCGATGATTTGCCATCCCACAACAGGGCTTCACCAGTTTGCCATTATGAAACACGACCCACTCGCTAGAATGCCATCCGATGAGTTTGAAACCCTTTTCTTCCTCTTTTGCCCATGTCCCTTTCACCGGAGCTCGCACGGAAGGAACAGGGGGCGCATCGAGCAGGCTGCTGCTTCTTCTCCGAGCGCCGAGCGAGGAGCCAGCGGGCGCGCTCTACCACGGCGGCCCACCTCTCCCACAGCTAGCTCTCCCATGACGCGCCTCTCTCCGCACGCTTCCTCCCCTCTGCGCGCCGTCCTCTCCAGGCGTGCGCGCGCCCTGCCTTTCATGGTTGGCCTTGGGGGTACCTGCTCAGCGTGGGGGCATGGGGCGCCGTGCTCAGAGAAGATGAGCGCTAGTTGAAGAAGAGCGCTCGTTCCGTTTTGCGACGCCGGCACGCCCTTCGTTTCGCGAATCCGTGCCCATTTCATTGTTTCCCCATCCCTTCTCTTTTTTTCTCCGGCGAACTCACCATGGAAGCCCTTTCTTCTTGTTTGCAGCAACTCCGGCCGGCCCTTCCTCTCAGGTTCTGCGCCCTGACCCGTGGCCCTGCGCCGTGCCCGACCCCGCCGTCACCGCCGACCCGCGCGGCCCCCGTGGCCCGTGGGCGTTGCGCCCCGGCCCCGTGTCCTCCGCGCACGAGCGGCAGGCATGGCCGCTGCCTGCTGCCTATTCGGCCTAGCCAGCCGCCGCTGCCGCCTTGTGGCGCGCGTGCGCGGCTGTCAGCCCCTGCGGCAGAGGCCCCTGCCCCGCGTCGAGTTCCCCCTCCGCGAGCAGCAGCAGCAACCTGCCATGGCCACGTACGTATTGAAGCAACCTGCTTCACTGCTTCACTAAAACAAAAAGGAAAGGGGCAGGGGCAGAAGAGGAAGAAAAGAGTCCCAAAGCTCTCCAATGGCATTTTGGCATGGTGGCCATGTTTTATAATGGCGATCCGGCGAAGCCCCGTTGCGGGATGGCATTTTGTCGAAGCCCACTTCCCATAATGGTCGAATTCCAAAAAGCCCCATCTGGACACACCTTCAAAAACAGCACCCGCGTACAGAAACAACGTCGGCATGCGTGCACGCGTCCCACAGTATCCGCGACCTATCTCCACCACACCCTCATCCCGCCACCGCGCTGCCATCTCAGGCTGCTCCCTCTGCAAGCCCCCCCCCCCCCCCCCCCCCCGCCGCGCCGCGCCCGTTTCGCGCTGCACGCAGGGCCCGCGCCGCCCGAGCGACAAGAGGGGAAGGGCATGCGGCGCCTCCTATTCGGAAGGACCAGGCCGCGGTGTTGTATGGATGCCTTGCCGGCTCCAAGAGAAACGATGCAGCGGAATGTGGGGAGGAGAGATGCAACACCTGATCTACTTTTGAAACATCCAAATACAACAATTGCAACATACATCTAAAGGCAGTTGAAACACTTGAAACATGCTTCTAAAACACTTGAAAAAACACCTGAAACACACTTAAAAACCATGGCAACTATACGCAACATCTCAATAAATCACATGCGACATATGTATGAAACATATGCAACATTTAGATAACCACATTTGCAACATACGTCCGGAAAACACAGATGAAACATACCTCTGAAACATCTGAAACACTCGAAACATACACTTTCAACATGCCTCAAAAAACAATTTCAACATATGCAACATCCCTCGATCTACTTATGCAACATAAATCTGAAACGCCTGAAACACTTGAAACATACATATACAACATAGGGGAGGGGAGGGCGGCGTCGATCGATTCCAACCGCCGAGGGTCGGCGGCAGCGGCCAACGGCGGCTACTCCGGAGCCTGGCCATTGCCGATGGTGGTGACGAGGACCGCCGCGACGGCGATGGCGACGACGTGGGGGCACCTTCGCCCCGTGCCCTCGACTCCACGGTGCTCGCGCGATACCGGTGGTCTGCCTCGCGGAGCTCGAGCCCGGGGAGAAAGCCTGCGCGCTGCCGCGATGCGGCCACCGCTTCCACGTCAAGTGCCAGGGTGGGGATAGGGCCGCCGGGGTGTGGGAGGAGGCCGCCAGTGTGGGGAGGAGGACACCGGGGTGGGGGAGGAGGATGCCGGGGGTGGGGGAAGGAGCCAGCGGCGGCCAAGGAAGCAGCGATGGCCGCGTCATCGGGTTTGGGGCAGGACGCGAAGGGATAAGAATAGAGAGGGGCGCGAGCGCTACGGGAGTGAGCGAGGCGTCCGTCAGTCCAGGCGTCTTAATCATATCATTATCGTGGACTAAAACATTTCTACACACTTGGTTAAATTCGTCAACAAAATTGGTTGCAGTCTACGTTAAGTCTGAAAGAAGCTAAATTCCCGATTGATACAATTCCTAAGAACAAGAATATCTAAAAAAAGGATACAAGGAAGGTTGGCATACTCTCCCCAAATCCAGTCACCTTTGAAATGAGTTTACAATCTATAATATTATTGACCATGGTGACATGGTGTGATGCTCCATTCCAAGGACCTTAGAAGAAGTTTCAGTTTCACTTCTTTTGTCCATCCACAAACACAGTACCTGATTCTAGAAGAATTGTGATACTTCTATTTGTCATTTATGTATTGTCATTATTGAAAAATGTCCATCAAGGAGTCTACCTGCTATCTTCAAAATGTAGATGCAAGATTTACCTTCCGGGGCAGCGCGACACGAACAGGAAGCCAGATCGCGCCTGCCTTCCCGGCTACTGGAAAGAAGGGCTGGCCACAAGTTCAGTAGAGTAGTAACATTCAGACTTAGCTGGACACAGATTCAGAGAACTAAGAGATTAAACGAAAAGCAGGATCATGTTTACACCTTTTCACCTCCCTTACAGCCACTGGCAGACTGCGTACACTTTACTGCCACGGCATCACAATTCTTCTAGTCTTCACCTGTCAATTTCTTCCGGTAGTTTATATAACATTCTCAAAATGTATCGACTGCATTTTTTCTTTTCAGGTCTGCGGTCCAGAGTAAGGAGAAGTAAACAGATACAAGCTAACTTGAGCATATGAAGATACACCATTTGAATACAGGGATAAATACAATGTGTTGAAATTCAACCCTGATGTGAGGAATATTAGTCAGGTGGATGTCATTGCCCTCTGGACCCCTTGTGTAGTAGTTTCTCCCGATCTGGTGAGACTAAAACAGACGATGTTAGAGCACAGGGGAAAAAAAGACGGTGAATCCGTCCACGTTGAGAAGTCGAACAAATGGCCATAGAAGTCAGTACTCGGTAGTTTATACCTTGAGCCTGAGAGAGAAACCGGACTGGTAGACAAAATTTCTAGCGATTTGATACAAATCACCTGAGCTCAGCTTCCAAAGCTGCCAAGAGAAACAAGCCATCAAAACTAAGAACTTCTGAGTGCAAAAACAGATAACAGAAATAGAGGGATGGATGGATGGACATTACTGAAGCAGCAATACTTAATTCTTCAACCCCAAGTGTCGTCAGTTGAAAGAGACACGTTAAGACCTCTTAAGAAAAATGTTGGGAAAGGGTTTCTGTGATAGTCGACAAACAATGAGTTGTTACTTAAAGGAGACATTGCAAGACCAATCTGAATAAAGCCAGAACAGAAGATAATTAAGTAGTTTCTCACAAGCAACCATATGAAAATCCAATTGATGTCCAATCAACACACACAAAAGAACTATCACTAACCAGATATTTGCTATACCCAAATCTGCTATTTGAAGCCCACAACTGAAGAGATTATTACCTGTGGCTGTTTACTGCACATCCGGTTGACATTTCAAATAAACTTGTCCACGATAGATCCTGGTTCAGCCAGCAGCTGGCTTGGCGGACATACAGCAGCTTGAAGAAGTTCTTCACTTGCGTTGGATTCTCTGCTGCAAAGATCTTCGCTAGCTGAATTGTTGCTTCAGGAAGTTGGGCGGCAGCTTCCCATAGTGCTAGCCCTCCACGTATTTGCTGCTTCTTCTTCTCGAGGAAACGGAGCTAGAAGACGTCGCGGGGCGCCTGTGGTGGCCTGCCGGCCTGGAGGAACTCGCCGCCGCCTGCGCCTCGTTCCCGCCCAACTGCCACGGCTGGCGCGGCGAGTCGGGCTTGTTCCCGTCCCACCACGGCCGCTGCGCCAGCTTGTCCTTGTTCCCGCCGCCACTCACGACTTGACCGTGCATCACGGGCGGCCGCAGCAGCGATCTAGGAGAAGCCGAGGATGACAGCGACATGTGACTGGAAAAGGAGCGGCGGCGGTGGTGGACGGGCTGGAGCTGGACTGAGCGAGTGGTGATGATGGCGCGCGCGACGGGACGAGTGAAACAGGCCCACATGTCGGCTTTCTTTTTGCGAGGAAAGGTAAGTAGGAGGACTGTATGAGAGGAGAGAGGAGATGACAAGCTCCCCCAAAATCTCCACTCCCGGAGTGAGTTCCCCACCACCACCGTCCCCAAATGTCCCGTCACCACCACCACGCCGCCGCCGCCGCCGCCGCCATCGCTGCAGTGCTCTTCCTGCTCACGCCGCCTCCTTGCGCTGCCGACCCTAACGACGAGCGTTGCCTGTCCCACCTCCACCAGTCCCTCTCCGATCCCTCCGCCGGTCTCAACTGGACCAAGGCGGCGATCTCGGCGCCGTGCGACGGCTTTTTCTCGCACCTCCAAGGCGTGACCTGCAACAACGGGCGCGTGTACAAGCTAGCCCTCCCGGAGCTCTCGCTCGGGGGCACCATCCCGCCGGAGCTCTCCAACTGCACCAACCTCCAGTCGCTGGACCTCTCCGCGAACGCGCTGTCCGGCGCCATCCCGACGGAGCTCTCCGCGCTGCTGAACCTCGCCGTGCTCAACCTCTCCGCGAACGCGCTCTCCGGCGCCATCCCACGGGAGCTCGCCAGCTGCGCCTACCTCAACGTCATAGATCTCCATGGCAACCAGCTGTCCGGACCCATCCCCGACGAGCTCGGCCTCCTCGTCCGGCTCTCGACCTTCGACGTCTCCTACAACCGCCTCTCGGGCCCCATCCCCGTGCTCCTCGCCAACCGTACCGGCGCCGGCAGCACGGCAGCCGTCGGGACGGCGAGGTTCAATGCCAGCTCGTTCGTAGGGAACAAGGGCTTGTACGGGTACCCGCTGCCGCCGTTGCGGACGCGGGGGCTCTCCGTGCTCGCCATCGTTGGCATCGGCCTTGGCAGCGGGCTGCTCAGCCTTGTGCTCAGCTTCTCCGCCGTGTGTCTGTGGCTTCGCGCCACGGACCGGACTGCAACCACCCCTGGCGAGGAGGGCAAGATCTCCCAGCTCATGCCGGACTACTGAATCCATTCAAAGGTTGCATCTTTGGACATATAATTCCTCGTAATTGAACTGAACATGAGAGATTTTTCATCTTGGCTTGCAACGAAGGTTCCATCTTTCTCTCAAAAAAAACGAAGGTTCCATCTTGGATAGATTTTGGTTGGATTCTTGAAGCCAAGATTGGATTCTTGAAGCCAAGATTGGATTCTGGAACGGGATCCGAGGAGCATAGCAGACATCTTGCTGCAGGCTGGTTGTGTCAGTAGTGGATCTTCTAATCTAATTGGAGACCGAAATTGCAGTAGTTTTTAATAACTAATGGTTTTTTCAGGGTGTGTTTTGCTTCTTTTTTTTACTGTTTGGCAGAGTGACAGTTGGACTTGTCCTGAGGAATATTTGTCTGTAAACAACTGGTCTTGCTCCCTCTCCGAATGCAGCGCTACTTCGATCCTTTTCTCTTTTCTATTTCTATCTCTGTAATAACCTATTTCTAATATTTTTTTGAGAATAAAGTAGCTAATTTTCTAAGTCCACATTAGGTTAGGCCTGCCCCGTTATGTGGGCCTAGGTATAGTCGTGTTATTTAGGGACCTTCCTGGGCCTCCTTGGATATAAGAAAGAGAAGCGTGATGGTGGATCTTTCTCTATAGAAAATCAAAAAGCAATCAATCAACCCCAAACAAAGTGCTGCTGGAGGAAAAGGCTAAAGTCCTATTCCGAATTCTATTAAATGGAGGGAAATGCTAAAGTCCTCAGATTGAGCATCTCCAAGAGATTAACTAAATTTAGCTATTATTAAAGAAAAACGTCTTCAACAGACTGTAAATGACTCTCCAAAATTAGTGGCTCTCCATCCCATCTCATTCGCTCTCTACTTTTGGATAGTATACCTCACTAGCCATCCAGTCTCTTAGTTTTACAGAGTATGTTGGAATACTCTAGTATTTTCTTATCAAATCTATTTTAGAGAGTAGCTAAATCGATAAATTTGGCTAGTCTTTTTGGTAATCTCTTGGAGATGCTACTCAAAGGTGTACTCTACTTTCCATCTAGTACATAGGGATTTAATTTCTTGATTATTACTCCCTCCGTCTAGAAAAGAATGTAATTCTAGCACAATATCATTGTTTAGTATCTTAAGTTCGATCAATTATAGATAAAAAGTATCAATATTTATGATATAAATATCTTTAGATTAATTACGAAATATATTTTCATAATAAATTATTTTAGAGCCATAAATATAAATAGTATTCACTAGAAATTTAATTAAACATGAACTACTTTTAGTGACACGTAACCTGTAGTTGCATTCTTTTTTGACGGAGGGAGTAATTCACTTATTGAAATAGAAACGCACTAGCTCTGTTCGCTGCAGCAGGGGTTTTTATTTTTTGATAGAGTTCGCTGCAGCAGTTGTTCTAAAGTGATACGTGAAGGGGAGCTATAGCCACAGCTGCCACGGCAGCTGCAAAACTTCTTTTTATTCTTAAATTGAAGTTTTTCTTCTTTTCATACAAATTAGGTCGTTTATGTGACTCGACTATTGCTTCTGTTTCACCATATAGCTTATCAAACATTCCATAATAAAAAAAAACAATACACAAGTACTATATAGGTCATAGCATAATCTCACATCGCTGGATTAAAATCAGGCATAAGTATGCTCATAACAGCTAGATATGGAGGAGAAGCCAAGCATTTGGGTAACACAGAGGAAAAATATCATGGGGCAAAGACCAATCATGGGAATTCTTGGTGAAAATCAAGAAAAATATCAATCACTGAAGTATAAAAAACTTGATGAATTCCTACACGTTGCTTTGGGAACTCAATGGGCAATTTCAAGTTAATGTCATAAAGATGGAAATTTAAGAAATAATACAATGATGCACTTTGATCGATGGCTAAAAGAAAATGTTCGTGGTCTGGCAAACTTAAGTTTTCCAACATTGCAAGCACACAATTGGTAATAAGGCCAGTCTTAGTGGAGAGTTTCATGTCGTTGTTTTCAGGACGGCCATGTCATATGAAACGGAATGAAACTTGGATGAAACACTCACTCTCAATGGAGAGTTTCATTATATGGTTTCATTGTCATTTAATTTTATGACTCAGAGAGAGTTGGTGTCGGGTTCATAAACCCCGAGTCCCTCATGGACCGACTTCTCAACAAAGGCTCGGCCCAGCAGATAACGTTGCGAACAAACGCGCAACTCATGGACCGGCCCAAATACCTAAAAACAACACAGAAGGGCGATCCAGTCTTCGACTGAAAGGCCTAGCTGAGAAGGAACGGCGTCCGCTTCTGACTCTGGCCCGCCTCTCTGACCGAAAGGCATCGCCGACTAGGACCAACCGACCGAGGATGCCCGCTCGGTAAGGACCAGGAAACAGACGAAGAAAGTAAGGCAGTGCACTCAAGTCAACCGCAATACCAAGGACTGTACCCTGTACACCTGTAGAACAGTACCATGCGACCTCCCTGGCATTACAGAACCCAAGCAGTGTTGTAGGCACCAATATTTTCCCCTACAGTATTGTAGGCGCCATCAACTCCCATACCCGACAAACATGGTAAGGCACCCCCCACTTGCCTGTGGGCGCCGGCATTTACCGTACCAGGCGAACATGGTAAAAACCCCTGCATGCCTCTCGGCATCAACAGTATGGCAGGCACCGACGTCTGCCATACCAGAAGAAGACGACGCAACCTCTCACGTGCATCTGACATTAAACAATATTGTGGGCGCCTACCATCATCTTGTACTCATCGGCGTAGGCAGCAAGACTTAGCAGCATACGTGCTCTCTCCCTCTCACTTATAAGGCCATCCCCTTCATCTATAAAAGGGGATGCACTATCTCCCAACAAGGAGGTAGATCAGTTTTACTAGTACACAACAATAGAATCACCAGGTTCAAACCACAAGCACACGCTCGAACACTTAGCACATAGCGGGGCTCCTGTCACTTTTGGTCCTTCAGACCAGAGTCCGACCGGACCTCTTGTACCCCCATCTTTCTCCCTTCCGTTTGTAACCTCACAGCAAACTTCGAGCACCTGGGCTCAGGAATAAAGTCATCGACCGACTCAAACTGGACGTAGGGCATGTTGTCTGAACCAGTATAAACCCTATGTTATTGTGTGTTAGGCCACTTTCGATCACAACGTACAGCAAAACTACAAATATTTACGTGTTGATCACTTTCTGCACCGACAGTTGGTAATAATGCCAAGAGAGTTTAATCTAGATGAAACCCATTTCTTCTCTCTCTTCTTAAATACACTGTCATATCATAAAAAATACTTATGTGACAACTTATTTAATACAAATGAAACTCACATGAAACTTCCACTGAAATTGGCCTAATAACAAAATATAAAAAACCGAGCATTGATTTAAGTAACCATAAATGCAAGAATATTGTATGAAAATAGTTAGCAGTATGTTTATATATTATGTTAGGCATCAAAGATGTTGTCCTTATTAAACATTTAAAGTTGTTAAACAAATGAAGCCATTTTGATAGCACAAATATCTAGACAATATATTTGATTTTCGTTCCGGTTTCCAATATATGAGTAGTTGTATAGCCTGACATCTCATTCCCATAAGCTAGGCTGGATGGACATCTTGATGAACAAAAATAAATTATTGAGCTGGGAGATCTCATGTTGCAATTAAATATAGAGGCTGAATGAACATCTCATGTTGCAATAAAATATGAGGTTCAGAACAATATTAAAAAGAAACAAATAGAAAAATGGATTCTCATTAAAAAAAAATCGGTACGTGCTAAGAAAACTGTACATTGCCATAGATCGAGAGGTTGAAGCAGGAACTGATCCTGTTAAACGAATACAATATATAATGGATGATCAAAAGAAATAAAAAAATCGGATTATTTTAAAGATTCAAATTCTAAAAGGAAAAAAAATCAAATGGTTGATATATTTGTCCGATATCAATCTGAAAGAATACTGCTCATATACCTAAACATGGATAGCAACTGTTATGATCAATTTGACCTCCCTGTGTTCTGCATCCATGCCACGAACAAAAGAATGGAACAAAATATTTATAGAGATAAAAAAAATGGAGTGTTTATGGACAAAAACAATGCAATCCCGCATGCCAGCGTGAGTGGAGAAAACAGACATGCATGCCACTGCCCACTAGTGTGAGAACCAAGGCTGCATGATTAATTGAATACTCGTATTTGTGCACGCTTTCTTGGAGGTGATAACTGATAAGGTAGCAGAGACAACAAAGATCTTGCATGTATTGACAACAGAATTAAGTTGGAGGGGGGCAAGAAAAGAAGGTTTGCACCGTAAGATGACAACAAGTTGACACGATCTGAGGCTGTAAAATGTTGATGACGTGGCCGCTGTAGATCAAGCTTTAGCAATCAATGCTTTCTAGTGACCTCCATCATATAGATATTTAGGATAAAGAAAAGGGAGCCACTATCACTGCTCGACGAGTTTACGAATGGCAAGAGAGACAGTGACTTCCTAGCGCCAGGGTTGAAAACGACATGTTATATCTTGTTCTAAACACCGTTCTGTTTTTTCATATTTGATCCACTCGTTTCCATATTTTGAGAAAAATCTGAAAACGAGGCAGGACATAGCTCAAGGGTCTATGGGTGCAGGGCAAAAATGGTCCTAGCCCTAGAGTTGAGACAGACAGGTTATATCCTATCTCGATCCGTCCTGTTTTCCACATTTGTTCCATTTGTTTTGGTATTTCTAGAAAAATTTGAAAACAAGGGGAATGAAATTCCCATCCGTATTTAGATCCCATGTACAACCTAAAAAATCTCATTTTTGTCCCGTATTTCTACATTCCCGGATAAGCCCAACATTTTTTTTGCGAGATAAAGAGAGGCTATATTATTACTCATAGATAGTTCCATCTTGAGCAATATTTTGCTCCACACAAACCGGCACTTCATGGCGTCAAACCGCCATATTATTTGATCTAAGCGCCAGTTGCGTGAGCTCATGGGCAGCACAATTTCTCTCTCTTCTCGTGTGACCTATTTTCCACTGAGCGATCCGGCTCGCAGCTTGTCTGGACTCCTCTATTATGAACCACAGTGGTCCACGATCTCTTACTTGGTTCTTCATCATAGCAGACCGAGCTACAGTCCATTTCCAGCATCACTTGCAATTCTGGTATTTCAGCATCATATCGTAGACCTTCTCGAACGGCCATGGCCTCCGCTTCTTCAACATCTCGAGCCACCGGAAGGACGCGCCAAGCAGTGAGGAGCACCTGGGCATTATGATCCCTGATGAGGACTCCAACGCCTCCTGCCCCAGTGGAGCTACAGAGTGCCCCGTCGACGTCCACCTTCCGCCATCCCGCCTCCGTCCTCCTCCACGGTCACGGTATATCTTTTTAGATTTACTCAAATGCAGTTGCTTGATATTTTATTTTCTTATCAGTCAATTTTCATAAAACATCACATGTATACTACGTGAACATCACAAATGCAACATAGAACATTATAAAATACATCACAGAACATCACATGTATTTATCAGCCGTCTAAGATGTTGTTTTTGTTTGTAAAAATCCAAAAGACATAATAGAACATCACATGTGCATCACTTGAACATGGCAAAAACATCACATATATACTACGTGGACGTCACAATATTATAGAGCATTACATGTATATTACGTGAACATTATATGTATATTACGTAAGCATCATAAAATACATCACAAAACATGACTGATGGTTAAGCAAACCATCAATCACCGACAGATCTTTTCCTTCCTAGCCCACGACCTGCATACAAGAAACTACAGACAGGTAATTTGCCATTAGGGTCAGCCAAACCATTACATTGCCTAATACAGTACAACATATTTCCGTCCAATAACATTTGAGGAAACGGATCGATCTCTCAGCTGAGAAACTCCTTAATAAGCCCAACATTTGACAGGCCAAAGACCTCAACATGGTCGGCCCACTCGCTATCCACCTCCGCTCACACCGTCCCCATCAGCCTTCTCTATTTTTCTCCCTCTAGCTCGCACCCTACGTCGCACACTCGCAGGATGCAGGCTCGTAGACCGTAGCTCGCTCTTAGCACCACCGCCCAAGGCCGTCTAAATATTTACGTCATGTTCGCTTGGCTTATAAATCGTATTTTTTCAGTCAATAAATATTATTTTTCTCTCACAACAAATTAGCCAACGATACTTTGAGCCATGTCTTATCAACCGAGGCCCAGATCTGCCGTCAGCCGCCCTCAAATCAAGGCCAGTGCCCGTCGGAAGTCGCTCGCAGCGATGCCTGCCAGCAGTGCCAGGTGGTGCTCGTGACCTCTGGAGTTTTTCATGCTGCCTAGCGCCTACCCCGGCGTGGCCGCGTGGCGAGGCTACGCTGCAGCGGCGAGACTCCGCCCCGGCTCCGTGCCCGTGTAGTGTGGCTGCAAGCTACATGTCCATGTTACCGCGTATGCGTATGTGTTTGCTAATTGTGTGAATAGTTGAGTACTAGTACAGATGCGTTATGGAATTTATCCCATTGAAATGTGCTTAGTGCTGACTGCAGTGGACATTATGTCAAATAAGCAAATGGCTCACAGGATCGAGTACAGCACACAAGACCTGAAAAAATCCAGTTTGTCTAGCTAGATTGTATATATGGAGATCCTATCTAGAGAGCTGTGAACACATTTTACTAGCGAGATGCATGGTGACACCTGCGTTGCTCCTAGCTGCTAGCCTGGAGCATGCCTTTTTTTTTAGAGGGCCTGGAGCCTGCTTTGCGCTGCAGTATTGGCGGCGTGCTGTTGGAGTGTTTGTGCTGTGCTTACGGGCTGCTGCAAGCCGGCGACCGGCCACGGCTTGGTGCAGCCAGCAGATGTGGAGGCCTATTTGTTAACCTGGGCTGGGCGTCGGGCCAGCCCGCCAGGCTGCACTCGCGCGTGTTTGTTTACATGAAAATCTGTTGAGCTAGGCTGACACGCACACGCATGGTATAAAACGACTAAAGGCCTGCACGTCCAAAAAGCGCATCTGGGTTACCATTCTTCTCACACGGGTACAAAATCGATTTTCTCTGATGGTCGCTATTTTTTTTACTGGCGGTTCATAATGTATAGATAGCACTAAAAATAAAACTGTGGGCGCAGGCTATAAACCGTCGGTATAGATTCATTAAAATACATGACTTTTTACTAGCAGTAGCCTTAAAAAAATATCAAGTAAAAATATGTTTATACGGACATTTTTTAACCTAGCGCCATTATAAATAATATAAAATTTATTTTTTGATTTTTTTCAAATGATCTTGGATGAAGAAATAGTCTGAACAAAAGTTGTAGTATTCTAAAAGATATACAACTTTGTAGTAGATAACCTTTTTAATTTAAAATAAATTAAGGCGCCGCAATTATGTTTTAAGATTAATGATTTTAAAATTCGTATTTTTTGAATTTAGCAAATGACCTTGTATGCTAAAATGATCAAAAGCAAAGTTGTAGATATCGAAGAGATTAAAACTTTTTGTAGTTGATTTTTTTTCATTTGAATCCATTTCGGGCTTTAAATCTCTATTTCTAAATCTACTGGAGTGAATACTAAGGTAATATTTCTATTGTTTAGTCACAAGTGACTTTGATGTGCGGTGGTAATGAGTGTAACGCGAGAGACGTACTTGAGGTGTTGAGTTTGATTCCTGGGGGTTGCATATGCCTGGATTCCTCACGAAGTCGCGAAAATGAAAGAAAACTCACAAAACTGTGTGTGGTTGCCCCCTCCTTGATAAAAAAATTTACTTTTTTAGCCGATTTGTAATTTCAGAAAATCATTTACAGTGATGGGTTTCCTAAGAAAACTAGCAATGTAAATATTTATATTGGCGGTTCTCTTTAAGAGCCTTTCACGGTGGCGGTTGGTAAAAACGGTAGTGAATCACTGGGCTTTTTACAGTGGGCGGTTGGTAAAAACGGCAGTGAAAATAGGTTTAGAACTGCAAGTTACTAGCCAGTACAAAATCTTTTGTCACTAGGAAGCCATGAACGAAAATAGCCACCATGAGCACAGTTGCATAATAATTTTTTTTCCGCCGTTCGGTTGGCTGCTAGCCTGCTACGCAGAAGAGAACAAGATTAGCAGCTCCCGAGTCGCGAGGCAATTATTAGGCCACCCAATCGAATTATTTCTCCCGATACCGATATCACATGAAAAGATATATCATGAGTGGTAGTATGATGCACAGTGGCGGATCTAAAGGGGGGGCTGGGGGGGCTCCAGCCCCCCCTAATTTCTTGATTTCAATGCTAATTACTGTAGCAAAAACTTGATTTCACCGTTAAATCTTCGTGCAAATCAACATCTCTGTTGTTTTAGCCCCCCCTTATCCCGCATCCCACATCCGCCACTGATGATGCATATACGTGCACTGACGCCAGACAGAAGGGGCTCCACGGCTAACCACTCTTGGTGCGGTGTACTGGCCGGCCGCGAAATGCCGAAATGCATGGATCGGGCAGCGGGCCGGGGCACGACACGAGCATCAAATCGATCTGTGCCGGGGCTAACGGTGGTTGTGATTCTGAACCTGTGACCCTCTTTCGACATGGAAACGATGCCATGCATGTACTGCACTGCATGCATTGCAGTTGCAGGCAGAGAGAGCAATGCAAGCATCCGCGGCCGAAGCTTGGGTTTCAAATGGACTTGCAGATAAATTAAGCGGTGAGTTTTTTCGCCCTGCGATATACAGTAAAAACTAATCGTCTAATCCTCCTCCGTTTGCAGAGAAAATGACAGTTTGAACGAAGGAGCGGAGAATCCCGAGGCAATTAAACTCCCGCATTACTGCTCGTCGTCATTAGCAGGGACTATTAAGAGCAACGCTAATAATACAGCCAGCTTGCTGGCTGTAAGGTTCTTTGCAGCCTTCTCTCAGCCTACTCATATAGTAGTTGGCTCTTTATAGTTAATACATGGTCCACTTGTCTCTCTCATAGACTTTCTTGGTTCTTGTGCCCAAACTGGCTGTAAGCTTACAGCCCGCTTCTCCTCTCTCTCCTCCCCTCTCTCCTCCACCTCAACATTTAGTCGGCTTACCGTCTGCTATTATACTTGCTCTAAGTTGGACGCGGGGGAGCACCCACGAGGCCACGAAGCAAGCAGGGGCTCCCGGTCCCGGGCCCCGAGACCCCATGGGCGGGGGGTGGCCGGCCGTGAACCCGAGGCGAGAACAGAAGACTTTGGAAGGTGAATCGAGTGCATCCATGGCCTCGGTTCCGGGCCGTCTTTGCCGGGCGCACGAGCTCTGAGAGAGCGTCTTGTTTGCTCAACAGTGTACTCCCTGTGTCTCTTCCAATGTCAAACACCCCCCATAATCCGTGCAATAGAGACGCTAGCTGAGCTGAGCTGACCTCCGTTTATTATTATTGAGTTTAGTGGCCTCACCACTACTCCCAGTACTAGCAACAGTACACCGTGACAGCTAATTCTGCTTGGCCATGGTGATGGCAACTTGGCAAGTATTGCACTTCCAGTCTAGCCCAGGTGGCAGCACGATTTGAGCTAAACTTTGGCTGACTGTGCGTTAGGCGTTTAGCTCGGCTGGAATCTGGGAATGTGGTCGAGTAGTCCTGCTTGCTACCGTGCCTTGCGGTTGCGGAGCTGTTTTTACTCTTTTACTTGATGGCTCTATGCGGAAAAAGGAAGATTTTGTTTGATCTCGTCTCCATTTTCGTCCAAACACTGCAAGGTCTGAAGGTGAAACTTTCGCTGCTGCGGTGTTGCAGAGCTGTAACTTTTCTGCAATCTTTTTTCCTTTCTGAACTTGACCTGCTGACTTGCTGTGCTGCAAGCTTTTTGGCCTGTCCAGCCAGCAGAGTATCACGGGGCAGCAGCAGCAGCAGCAGCTGCTGGCTTGGGCGCTTGGCCTGGCCTGACCATGCAGCACTGCAGCTTGCCAATGCCTGCGCTGCGTGTGTCTTGCTGCACGAGCAGGGTATTGATGGGCGCTTTTGGGGCCTGCCGCGGCAAAAGGTTTCTGGAATCTGGCCAAGTCAAATCACTGGGGCAGGGGGTACAGTACTACTCCTCCGCTCCTACCCAGTAATCCGGAGCAATCACCATCGCCGTCAGTCGGTCAAGCAAGTCCACTCACCGTCACAAAGAAGCATCTGGATTTGAAAGCCGCGCCTCGGGATTGGGATCGTCGGCTCCCTGCCCCAGTGGTGTTCTGTGCTCTCTGCTCCCTTTGTCACCGTCTCTCGGTGCATCCTTTGTCACGTCTCTCTCGTTCACCCTATATGGCTAGAGATGACCATTCAGTTAGATCCGATGGGTTTGGTTTCTCGATTATTTGCTAAGTTTGGTTAACAAAAAAATAAAAGCCAATCATTTTCTATCTAGTGACCATCGAGTATTTTAGGTCTAGCTCGGTCCTTGGTTACAACCAAACTAATCGAGCTACCCATACGCACGAACAAGTAGAAATTGGAGCACGTACAGTTTTCCATGCTTCCTTGTCTTCAGCTTGTTGACCTCCCAGCAACAACTTCAACCCAAATTAGAATAGTTGCGTAGCGTCTTGGCACCGTTTGCCGGTTGTCACCACACCAAATAACGCCAAATTGCTAAGCGGTTACCACCCTTGCCCAGATCTCCATGATTGGAAGGGAGGGTAGGGTCTTGCAGGCGCTAGCCTTGCCCTCTTGTTGTGAGCGCATCACGCACGATGGGATTAGTCCGTCGAGCGACACTAACGTGTTGAGTCACCGGCAACAATCGAGAGTAGGTTGAATTTGAAGAAGAAATGGTGGGTGTGGGACCAGGACCAGGCCTAGGGGTGAGGTGTCTGTGATGGTTGCATCAGAAGAGTTCAGGTAGGGATTTATGGGTGGTGGGGACTTGAGGGTTGCACATGTGTGGGAGAGAGGGGGTGGGTCGACTAGGTCGGGGCGAGACCATGGCGGGTGGAGTGGCTAGGTGGCATTCATGCGTAAGGGGCGTCTTATATAAGTTTGCGTTGGAAACTATTGTTGGGCTTAGAACTCAGTTATTTTGGTTACCCAAGGCTAGAAATTGAACTAGATGGAATTATTGTTATGCTTGGAACTCGGCTATAAACAAATTGTCAGCTTCCTTTCTGGTCATTTTGATTCCTTTATAGGCGTTGCAAACAAAATTGTCGATTATAGTCATTGGCTAACTGTGCCCACCCCTATCCGTGATCTCTGCTCGCCTTTCGCCCTGGGGGGGGGGGGGGGGGGGGGGTGAGAGCGAGGAGATCACAGAAGCTGCCATGGAAATTTCACTGTCCTCCTGTGCGTACCACATAATAATATCATCGATTCATCGCTCCCAAACCACGCCATCAATTCGGCCCTGCTCTATGTGTCCGCGTACATTTCTCGCAGATCCGGCAGCTTCCGTTGCGCCCCCTCATTTACGCGCAACGCAGCAAAATCTTCCCCACGTTTCCGACAGTGCCGTTTCGAAACGGTCGATCGATCGCAGAGCCAGCCATCTCTTGCAAGCCTTTTTTGTTTGTTTGGCAGCATGGATGGTTGATCGCGCCGCTGTCACGATGGCAGGAATGGATCGCGCGCCTGTGCCCCTGGCAGCGTGTCTGGCTGCCCGCTGCCGACCTCGTGACTACTCCATGTCGTTGCACCGCACCGGTAGCGGTTGCAGGTCAATGCGACCCCAGCAAGTGCAAGAGAAGTACACGAAAACGACGACGCTAGCAGCGAGAGGCAGCGGGCCGTATCGTATCTAATCCTCTAGAAACAAATCGGAGAGATGTGCAGTACGCGCGCGCACGGTACACGTACACTGCGCTCACCGAGAATCGACCACGTCCTTTTGTTAACCCTTCAAAAGTCAACGAGGTTACAATATGCCTGCTTGTTCTAGGGACTGGATCCATCAACATCAAGGAAAGAATCAACAGCATGTTCGGTTGGCTGGTTCGTATCGTTGCTGGTTCGTGAAGAAGTAGTACTGGCTGGTTTGTGTGAGAAAAAAAATACTGTTTCGGCTAGAAATTTACGATCGTTTAGGACAAGTCACAGCCAAACGAACGTGCTGCAAGAAGGTAAAAACACCAGCAAAACCAGGAAAAAAAAGAAAGAAAGAAAGAAAGAAATAAAAGGGAGTCGATCTCAGCACATCAACGAACATCAGCACCGAATTGTTTGTTTTCTCTGACCTCAGCAGAGTGACCCACCACACTCGCGTGTCCCGCGCAGGCCACAGGTCGGGGGCGGCGCTGCTAACCCACACCTAATGCACGCTGTCCTTTTCTAATTCTAATCCTGATTACAATTGAGTATTTGGCTGTGGCTTCTCACGCAAAGCTTCCCTTCCCTCGCCTCTAAACCTGCACTGCAACTGCAAGTACTTGTAGCCAGGACTAATTAATCTACTAGTGCTCTTTCTTTTGTTGCGTCGCTGGTCGCTCCACCACCACCACCTGCCCCCGGCCCCCGAAAAAGGTCCAAGAATTCGACGACACTTCCTCCTCTTCCATCTCCTCCTCCACAACCACAATGGCCATGCCAAGATCCTTCCCCAAATCCTAGCACATGCGCAGCAATTTGTTTTTTTCCCCAAAAGGAAGGATTTCATTCCTTCCCATTCCATAGTTTGGATTTGCCATCAAGCAAAGGCAAAGCTTCTCCTGTGATCTTCTTCTACCTTGGCGAGCTGTGCGACTGATTGGTTGATCCAGGTTGTATATAGGATAATAATTAGCGGTGGCAATTCTTCGTGGCTGATGCCGCCGCCGCCGCCGCCAGAGCCCGCGTCGTCGTCGCTCGACAACGTGGAGGCCAAGATAAGCCCCAGCATCGTCTTCATCGTGGCGATCCTGGCGATCGCCTTCTTCGTCTGCGGCCTGCTGCACCTGCTGGTGCGCCACCTGCTGCGTCTGCGCCGCCGCCGCCGCCGCGCGCGGGAGGACGCGGACAGCGTCACGGCGTTCCAGGGCCAGCTGCAGCAGCTCTTCCACCTGCACGACGCCGGCGTCGACCAGGCTTTCATCGACGCGCTCCCGGTGTTCGTCTACCGCAACGTCGTCGCTGGCGCCGGGGATGGGCACGGGGAGGGCAAGGACCCGTTCGACTGCGCCGTGTGTCTGTGCGAGTTCTCGCCCGACGACCAGCTGCGGCTGCTGCCCAAGTGCAGCCACGCGTTCCACCTCGAGTGCATCGACACGTGGCTGCTGTCCCACTCCACCTGCCCGCTCTGCCGCCGGAGCCTCCTCGCCGAGCTCTCGCCGACGTGCAGCCCCGTCGTGATGGTGCTCGAGTCCGACAGCGCCCGCGACATGGCCGCGTCGGCTGCTCGGGCCACCGACGACGCTGACACCGACCCACGCTACGGGGCCACGGTTGCGCAGGAGGGAGCGGAGGAGGAGGTGGTCGAGGTGAAGCTGGGGAAGTTCAAGTGCGTCGAAGGCAACAGCGCCACCGCCAACGCAGCAGCGGACGGAGCAGGCACTAGCGGCGACGGCGACGGCGACGCCAGTGTCAAGGAAGGTCTCGGGCAGAGAAGGTGCCACTCCATGGGGTCCTACGAGTACGTCATGGACGACCGCGCCTCGCTCCGCGTGGCGATCAAGCCGCCCAAGAAGAAGCCCGCGGTGTTCAAGTCGCGCCGCCGCGGCGCCATGTCGGAGTGTGAGTTCGGCGCGTCCAAGCGCGGGGAGACCTCGCTCCGCCTGCCATTCCCATCAACGGTGCACAAGCAGCAGCAGCTGCAGCAGTCCGACGCGGCCACGGCGAAGCTCGCCAAGGACAGCTTCTCCGTGTCGAAGATTTGGATGGTGCCGTCGTCCAAGAAGGATCCGGACACGGCAGGCGAGAGGCGCGCGGTGTCGTTCCGGTGGCCGGTGAGCAGCAAGGAAGAGGGAGACGGCAAGGACAGGAAGAGCGGGAGCGAGGCCGACTGGGACGTGGAGGCCGGGAGCTGCGGCGGCAACAGCGCCGTGTCGTCGCTGGCGGAGGAGAGGCCGTCCTTCGCGAGGAGGACCCTACTCTGGGTCGTCGGAGGACGGCAACAGAGCAGAGTCGGGAACTGTTCATGATCACCGCACGATTGTTTGAATCAAGAGAAAAAAAAAGGCAAACAAATTCTTTTGTGCTCTTTTGGCAGATTGGTTGTAGTGAGTAGCGACTGCAATAGCTAGAAATTTGTAAAACCCAAAAGGCTCTGAAAAAATCTTTCTTTCGCTTGTGCATTCGATTCCGGCTTCATTTTAGCAGGGAGGAACCCCCTCCCAGATCAGGACTCGTCAGAAGCAGCGATGAACTGGACAAAGAAACAGCGAAATCAGCTTCAGCTGCTACCGAGACAAACATATGCAGGTCATAAACTGAACTAACAGTTCCCTTCTCGGTTGCTAATGCAGCTAACAACAGCTTCTGAAACATTTGACGTTGTTTGCGTTGCTGCTCAGAGATTCAGAAACCAAGTGTCCAAGAGGATCGCTATGGGAGTAGTCCTCCGGGGCAAAGAAAGGAGCCGCTGGCTGCTCTGCACCTACACGCAAGGAAAAAGGGCGTTTGGTTGGATCCGCGCATCGGATCGGCCGGTGACGGGCATGTGAGCTAGCGTTGCATTGCATGCTGCTCGCAGCAGCAGCAGTGCACCACGGCGTGCTCCTTTGTTTGCTCCTGCTTGTATTTGGAATTCTGGCAGGACGTTTTTCTCCTTTTCAGAAGCGCCAACGCAGGCGCCGTCGAGTTTAGGAAGGTGGCATGCATCTTACTTGCGCTCAGCTCTCAGCAGAGATTCTCTCTCCTCTGCTACTCTGACGGCTAGTATATACAATTTTGATACGCACGATCATGAATTTATTTTTTCTGGTTCAAACGATTCAAATGTAGTGTAAAGTAGGCGTAGAACACACACACACTGGTGAGTTGAACTTTGAAGTTGAGCTCTAATTCAGGTAGTAGTGCTTTTATCCAGCGGCTGTACCAGTGACAGTAGGAGGACAATATGTTCTCACCCCGTCATCATCTCAAGCAAAAGGTTTTGGACGCTGAGTCGCTGATGAGCTGTTCTTCCATCACCGCTGGTAGCAACGGAAACGGTGGAGTCCTTCAGGTCACAGGCTGTTCCAACAGACTGTTAATGCACTTCGTACTACTCCAGTGGGAGAGATATGGATCTCTGCATCTTGCTTTGTTAAGTATTCCGCTTTTGAGCAAAGCGGTGGTTAATGCAAGCGCGCCACGCTCTGCAAATCAAGTCAAACGCATCTAACCCACGTTTACCCCTGATTAATTCCCCCTGCTTTTGCAGAGCTTGGGCAAAAAAAAAGTCCTTAGAAGTAGGGCTAGGTATTACCAGCTCCGGAATTTTGTGGAGCTGGAGCTATGATATGCATTGTTGTTTTTTCTTAAAGAAAGAGAGTCGACAGGCCTCGAAACCCATGAATGTTTAGCAACGGGACTTCAAAGAATAGAGAAAAAAAAATCCGTGTTCCAAACAGGCTAAGAGCATCTTCAAGAGCCTTTCTAAATCTCACTCTCTAAATCATCATTTAAAAAGTCATTTGCATAAAAATCATTTTCTATATGTTTTTATTCTCCAACAGTTTTTATATATCTCGTGCACACTCTAGAGAGCCATTCTCGTTTTCTATTTTTTGCTAGTGAAAAATTAGAACAGAAGATGTCTATATTTAGATAACTATTTAGACAATGAAGAATAATTTTTCACTAAAATTTTTATTCTTAGCATTCAGAGAGCCTTGGAGTTGCTAGGCTTAAGTTTTTCTTGCCGTCGCCAATGCTTCTGTGCTCCGCCAGGGCCACCATTATATCACGGATTACCAGTTTTTCCGGTGGATCGGCACCACCATGCATACATACACACATCACACGTGTCACGGTCTCTCTAGTGGGCCCCACCTGGAGCATCCCATTGACCACATTCATGTTCATGTGCAGCTTGGTCAGTCGTTCGTTCCTCGTTCGTCGGTGCCGTGGTTTCAGGCTTTCAGCTCAATGGACCCCTCGGCCTTTTCTTGGTGGGCCTCGTGCGGCCTGCTTTTGAATTGTGGTAGAGACGCATAGAGCGAGAGACAGATCCATGCATGCGCGACCTCACAGACTGGGCCTTTGCATGCCTCCGCGTCCCTCCTTAACTTTGGGGCCCATCTTTGTTGATTAGGACAGTACGCTAAAAATGGGCCTGGAGTCCCCCTGGCTATTACCTAGCCCTCCATTTTAGGACTGAGAGCCCCATTAGATCCTTTCAGGTTTCTCAAAAATAAATAAATAAAATAAAATAATAGACTCTTTCAGAAGTTGGAGTGCCCTGGCAATCTGGCGCCATAGCCTACTTCTTGTCCCAAGAATATATTGATCCTGTACGGCTACTAGAATGCTTGGACCTTTTTTTTTCAAGTAGAAGTAGAAGGATGCTTACAACATATTACTCCCTCCATCCACCAAAGAATGCAATTACGAGAATCGTGCTGGTCAAACTAGTCAAAGTTTGGCCATGTTTATAGTAAATAATATTAAAATCTATGTCTCTAAATAAAGTTATTATGAAAGCATATTCTATAACTAATCTAACGATGCTTATTTTGTATCATGAATGTTAGTACTTTTTAATATATATTTAGTCAAAGTTCAAATTGTTTAACTTCTCGAAAAATGAGAATTGCATTCTTTTGCGAATGTAGTACATCCTTTCCAAATTATAAATCATTTTGATTTTTTCTAAATAAATAATAAAGACATAATATACATTCAGATTTTTACCATGCACCTAGTAGAGAAACAAATGTTGTTATAATTTTGGGCGAAGGGAGAACTGCTTTTTGAAACTTAAATGCAGAGTTAAATATCCTATCGACGTACGTTGTTGACTGTAAGATAAATCCTATATTGCTATGGCCACCTGTGTATTTGATTAACCTTTTATCCAGCTTATGTTAGCTTTGTTTAAACTGCCTCTGGTCCAAATAAATGGCGACTGTTTACGTTCAGGTGCACACGGGTGTTTGCCCTCGCAAAAGTTTAGTTGGCTAAATCTAGTCTCATTTATCCACTTTTTACCCAAACATTGGGATGTTGCTAAATGTGGCTAAATTGGGCTAAGGGCCTGTTTGGTTTTTTGAGACTAGAGACTAGGGACTACACAGGGACTAAACTATAGTCCCTCATGCTGTTTGGTTTAAGGGACTAATCTACTGCACAAAGACCATGATACCCCTATTTAATACACAAATCAGCTAGGGGCTGTACCCTTGTTCCCGCGCTGCTTTTTCTGGCCGCGCTGCTTGCTTTGCCTTGCCGCGTTGTTGGCAGGCTTTCCTCTCCCCAAATCATGGAAAAATTCAAAATAGTGTTCATGCAATTCATAAATATTCAATATTACAAATCATCAGACCTACAATCTCCTAAATAAACCATCAGCTATCCAATCCCGAAACTGATTCATATTTTGGTCTTCGTCCCTTTGACGTATACATCGTCTATTTCCTTGAGAAGAACACGATGCTTCGGCCATTGGAACGTAGTTTTCATCCTGATCACACATATCAAAGTCCGTATCCGCTAAAGCACTCTCTCGAATGAAATTATGAACGGCCATGCAAGCCATAATTATTTGGCTTTGCTTTGCCATTGGATAACTCGGCAAATCTAACAATATCCTCCACTTCATCTTCAAAACTCCAAAAGACCGCTCGATGACATTTCGAAGTGAAGAATGCGAATAATTAAAGAGCTCCTTTTTACCTCTTGGCATTGGTCCTTGCTGAAACTCCTGGAGATGATACTTTGTTCCCTTATACAGTGCAAGGTAACATGTTCGGTTTGGGTAACCCGAGTCTACAAGATAAAACTTCCCTACATAACATAGAATTAAGACATAAATGCAGTTGAAGATTTACAACAGTACGTAAACAACAATACATAAATCAAACAAGTCAATGGCTGAAAAGTTTCATTTTGAAAGTAGGTTTCAACTTGTAATAAAGTAAAGGTCGCTTTTGAGGGAAGACATATTAACGTAGCCGAAACCACTCTTGATGATTGAATTTCAGATCATTGCATTGAAACTTTCTAAAGTTCATTGGAGTACCAGTTTCAGAGTAGCTGGATAACACAAATCCTACCACGCTCACAGCAGGAGTGTCCAGAAGCTGAAAGAACAATCTCAACTAGAATACTTCACCTCAACAGTTAACAACAATGAGAGAGTTGGCTGTCAATCTACCATCAAGGAGCTAAAACTTCACCTCAATACCACAATATATAGACAAAAATCAAGGATTCAAAAGGCAGCCAAAGGAAAGCTACTGACTAAGATACTGTCTATGTTGCTACTGTATCAATTATCCAGGACCCCCCCCCCCCCCGAAAATTAGAGAATGAACAAGTAAACAGCATGTATTTCTGTCCAAATTCCCCACTGGTTCATAATACAAGGAGTATATGATTGTCTATATAAGCTATCTATGATATATCTAGTTCTGTGCTCCATTTATTTCTCCCTATACTTATACTTATTCTTACTGAGGATTTATATATTTTTTTTCTAGCAGTAGCTACTAATGATCGAGGATTGAGGAAGGAACAAGAGTGCACTAGTACTATTGCACTAACCAGTAACAGCATGTATTTTTTTTTCTTACTGGAGATGATATTTTCATTTTGAAAGGGAGGTGGAAGTTGAAGGCCCTGAGAAAACTATTTTCGGTACAGAGTCATTCCAACTAGCAAGCCACATATATAGCAATACCGACAACAAGTCTATCTAAAGTGTACCAAATGAGTAGTGAACTAAGAACCTAGTTTCCCATCCTCAGTGCTATATGGTAGCAGTGCTCAGTTGGGATGGCGCGGATCAGGACAGCCAAACCGGAAAACTTCTGGGTCTGGATGTAGCACAATGGAGCTATAATAGCACATTTCACATATTTTGCAGGCATTGTTATGCCCACATAGAGATATCTTCCGAATGCCAGGATGTGGAAGATAAAAGCGACGGGAGCATGTCTTGCAAATGGTATCCACTACAAAAACGATGAAGGTGGCACCGCTAGACATTACCGATCCAAACAAAAACGATGAAAGAAAAGGGGAATCCCAAGGAACCCAGCACCGAACAAAAACGCAACTGAAGCACAGATGAAACACGTTCTGAAGAAGACAAATGGACACAGCTAATAGCATTTTCAGTTGGGTACCATCCTCGAATGGCAGAGGCTTTTAGCTATGTACCGTCCTCGGATGGTAGAGGCTGGAACTTAGTTTCATTATTAAAAAAACAGGGTTCGCAGCGCTCCGGCTCCTGTTAGTCCATGAAACCAACAAAAACCTATGGATTATGGACTCGGCATAGCAGCATTGCCCTGCTCCAAGTTGACTTGGAGGTCTAGCTAGTTTCTCTGCGCTACCACAGTAGCATGGTTGAAGCAATACTCAAATATGTTGCATGGAAATGCTCCTAGTTAAAATAAATATGATTGAGGTAACAACATAAGTAGCATGGAACTAGCAGGAAAGGTACCTACCACTGACCAGAACAGAAAAGCAGAAAATAAAAAGCATCATCATCTACTCTGCTCTACCACAACTACAATCTATTATCATTAGAATGTAGCTAAGCTAGCCAACAATCTAATATAATACAAGAAATATTAAAACTAGTAGTAACTGACTACTAGTGCTCGAGCATTCCATGCCCGTAGATGTGGATCTTACCGACTGAAAACGCGGATCAAAGTCATTGTCGTCTTGTTCTTCGTTTCTGTCGGCGCGGTCTACATCCTCTGCAGTGCCCGTAGATGTAAATCCACGGCCAACGTAGAGGGGCACCCTTCCCCTGCGGTCACCACCGTCGATTTCGGCCATTGGAAGCCCCTGCGGACCGGATTGTGATGGCTGCCCGCCGGATCTACCTCCAGATCGGCTATGAGAGCTCGGGCGTGGAGGGTGAAAGTGGCTGAGACTACCTTTGCCGCCAGGGCGAAGCGGAGGAAGGCCATGGCCGCCACGACCTCCATCCGCTTGCAGCTGCTCCTGGTTAGGGAAGATGTCGAGGTGGGGGAAGGCGTCGGCCTAGGAATTCAAATCCAGGTTCTCCCTGCGCATGTGGGGAGCAGACTGGCTGCTGCCGGCGAAGGGAGAAGGCGAGACCTAGGAATAGAGGCCAAACTCGTCGGCGGCGGGGAAGGCAGGATAAGCAGAGGAGCCGGATGCGGCGTAGGAAGAAAGCGATGCCTGAGTGAAGAAATCCCGGTAGTGGTTGTATTGGCCGTCCATGGCGGATGCGCCGTGTGGAGGAGTGGGAGGGGCTGCGCCGGCGTGGAGAGGAACGAGGCGGTGTCGTGCGGGCGAACGAGGCGGCGGCAGGGAGGAGTGTGAGCGAGATGATAGGGTTCGAGCGAGTTTGAGGGGGTATGGGCCGGAAATTTGGGCCACTAGTCCCAATTAGCACCTCTCAAGAGACTAGTGGACTAGGGACTACTAGTCCCTCTTTTAGTCCCCTTGTTTGGCAATTTAGAGACTAAAAGAGGCTATAATCTAGTCTCTAGTCCCTAGTCATAAGGAACCAAACAGGGCCTAAACCTCACCTTTTAGTCCCGTTTAGTCACTTTAGAGCCAAACACCTTGACTAAATGAGACTAAAAGACCACTTTTAGTCACCCAAATCAAACACCTAATTACTAAAGTTTAGGGCCTGTTTGGTTCCTTTAGTCCGTGGACTAAAGTTTAGTCCCTGGACTAAAGTTTAGTCCGGACCCTGTTTGGTTACAGGGACTAAAGTTCATTAATGCAGTTGTATAAAGACAATATTACCCCTGTTGAGATGAAGATATTACAGCTACTGGCCACGGGTGGGATGGTGAGTAAAGAGGGGCAGGATTGTCTCCAGAATACTTTAGTCCAGTTTAGTCACCCCCTCATGGACTAGAGGACTAAACCCTTTAGTCTAAATTTTAGTCCATATGTTTGGCATTTTAGAGACTAAAAGTGATCATTTTAGTCCATATTTTAGTTTAGTTCATGGAACCAAACAGGCCCTCAGTCCATTTGCGAGTCAAAACCAAACGCCCCCTGCCTTTGTCGCTTGTCAACCAAAGACGTCATCTTTCTCTCGAAAAAAGTACGCACACCAAGGATAAGCTGCTCGGCTGGGGCTGGCTGGCCAGCCCCCTCCCATGAGCACTGTAGCAGCGAACCAGCCAGCAGTACCACTCTCTCACGTAAACGAATCAGCGACGATACGAACCAGCCAACCGAACAAGCCGAAGAAAGCAAGCCACGAACACCTTTTTTTTTTTTTTGTCAACGAATGTGCCCTACGGATCCCACCAGAGGAATCAACTTGCGCAACCTACCAAGTTGGATCACGAGGCACGGAACAAGGCAGCCGCGACGTCTAGTCCATTCCCTTTTCCTAGCTTGCCGTCCATGCTCGCTTCGACTAGGACGAATCGCGCCCGCCGAGAAGGCGAGAAGGTGCTGCCGCCCTTGCCGCCTGCCGGCCTCGCCCTCCTCGGGTCGTCGCGCCCGCGCCGCACGGACACACGGCACCGGCACCGTAAACAAAAGCACACTCCAACGATGCGCGAACGAGAGGGGGAAAATGTATTCTCCGGCACGGTTGTAGCGCGGCGGCCGTACGTCGCCGTCGTCCGGCCTGCCGGCCTCAGCTCTCGCCGCGCGGGATCCGCACACGGCACGGGCATATCCCCTTCCCAGTCGCCGCGGAACGGTCCGTCGTCCTCGTTCTCGTCCTGGTCCACGTTGCTTCACGGGAAAAATACGACTAAAAAAACAGCTGAAAAGACGAATTATAAGAGAGTAGGGCCGCTGCCGGCACATGCTTACGGATCACCACCAGGCACCAGCCGAGACTGCTCTACTACTGTCTAGAGAGCAAATTGTTTAGCGCTCAAGAAGAACCACGCCTGCACGCCGCGGATATTTCTTTGGATAGATAATATATGCCATATATAAAATCTCACTTGGAAGCCTGTACTGTCGTGTCCTTTGGCCGGCCGGACGCCCGGATCTTCTCGAATTTCTTGGGGGGCGATGTCACGTTGGTTGCATTGAACAAGAGCTCACCTCTAGCGTACCTCGATCCATCCCGGTGCATTGTCCAAGCCGATCGAGAGCATGTGACCCCAATGATGGCATGGTACATGCAGAGAATGAACAAAGGAAGGAAACGAGGATATTCTTTGCTTCATCGCCATCGGCCCAATTATTCGACCAGAGACATCGGTGACATGCATGTGCCTTGCCTCCTCCAGCTTCGTTCGTTCGGTCCGGATGCGTATGGAAACTCCAAAGTGGGCTGTGTCGTGGAACGGTTGCATTCAGAGTTTCGTTCCGGTGGCGTGGCGGCGGCATGGATATAGACTTGGAGTTTGGATCATGTCCAGTACAGACAGACAGACAGAGAACAGGAGCGTATAGATCGTTAGATGTGGCTGGAAGCCTAACTTGTCACGTTCAAACATCTGTCCTAGCCAAGTAGCCATAGCTAGCGACCTAGCGTAGTAGTAGCTCACGGTGCAGTACGTGCATTAGGTCGTGATTAGACGCGGTTTACTGATGCGGTCGTGGTGTCCGTTCACTGCGTCCGGAGGTCGACGTTTCCGACGTTGCACCAGACATCAGATAACGCGATAAGGGTCGTCAGATGAGTGAAAGATTTGCGACATATACTACAGCCTCTAGCTATGGGATACTCCTTCCGTCCAGAAAAACAACGTAATTCTAGTTTTGAACGTGGACACAGCGCGGGACAGAAGGAGTAGATACGAGCAGATAGATACAGTAGATAGATAACAATGTGATATGCCAGCTCTGGAGAAACAGCGGCCGCTGCTTGCAGAGCCCAATGTAGTAGTAGTAGCGAGTAGTTCGGAAGCAAAGACAAGCACGGAAAGGTAGTTCGGAAGCAGAGACGACCACGGAGTGACTGAAACGGTGCTTTCGCAAAACAGTGACCATTAGTACAGAACCTCTCGTCGAGGAGAAAATTCTGCACACGTTGTAACTTCTCTGCCACCAGTAAACGTGCGAGTGCTGTCCGCATATGGATGATGTTTTCAGACCCCGTGGCGTTTGCTTTCGCGGGACATGAACAGCACGGGAGCAAATCGCCAAAATCCAATGTCCGATCAATCAGCCTCAGCGGAAACGTGTTTTGACAGCCGGGATGCAATGCAAACCCCTTTTTACCTAAAACCATTGAGGCCAGGCCGTCTGCTACGTAGTATTTTCCTTCTCTGAAAGTCTCAACCAAGTTCCAGGCTGCTTCATTATTGCTTCTACTATCTGATCTGATTATTGTGCGACAGAGACTATTCACCTGGGTCAAGTGGTGAATGTACAGGTACCGGTTACCGACATGGTGTGCCTGTTGGCCAGCCATCTGAATCATTTAGCCTAAAGCCCCTTGCCGGCGAGGTGAAATGATGGATCACCCGCCACCGCGCTGTGGCCTTTAACTGACATCACGTCTCGCGTGTACCACATCTGGTACAGCCTGCTGCTGGAAACGGGAGGACGAACGAACGAGCTCCAAGCTGCTGCTAGCTGTTGCCTGGGTGTGGGCGTGAAGAAAAAAAGACGGCCTCAATCATGGCGGCAGCCGGAGTACTACTAGGTGCTTTGTTACAGAAACCCTTCCCAATCCTAGGAAACGTCTGCCTCAGGCGTGCAGGACGCTACTAGCGATAGAAAATGTCCTTGTATTACAACCTCTGCAAGTTAGCGAAAACAATAAGGGCTAGGCTGGCTTCCCTTCGTTTCCACAGCTAGCATTGAGACGGACATGGCAGCCTGACTCCTGTTGCGGTCAAGCGCCGTAGCGGGGATAGATAGGGGTGGATAAGGAGCACCAGAACCAGATCACAGATCAGGCTCTATCCGGCAGCTATCCATACCGGACCAGGACTATACGTATATAATGCGGCAAGGTGAAAAGCGTGACTGAATGGGACTGCCAACAGGGCAAGCAAAGTGAAAGAATCAATTGTTTTCCCTTCTCATTTTCTGATTTCATCGTCATCGTCAACTACATATACAAAGGTGGTCGAAACATCCTTTGCATATTATCATACGGCATATATACAGGCACGAACGATTTGGCGGTAGCAATGCAGAAGAAGAAAAGAAGCAAAAAAAAAAAAAAAAAAAAAAAAACTGTCGATCCTGTAACTGCAGCTAATCCCTACGCCACACCGTCTGAATCTGGTTCATCATCATTGGTTATTCTTCCTCGATGTTCACTGCTAGCACTGTGTATTCCTCAGAGCGAACCTTCGAACGAGACCCGGAGCTGCACCGCCGGCCTGGGCCGCTGCGTCGGCGCGCTGGCCAGGCCGTCCAGCATCTTGATCACGTCCACCGTGTCGTCCAGGTAGTACTTGGCCATGCTCGGCTTCTTGCCCACCGTGCACGCGAACACCTCGCTGCTGGCCGGGAGCTTCACGCTGCTGTTGGAGGGGCACACGATGCTCTCGAACATGTCCTCGTCCGACCGGTCGTCGCCGATGCACAGCACGAAGTCCGGCGGCTTCCCCGTTTTGACCATAGACGACAGGAGGCTTTCCACAACCACGCCTTTGCTGATGCCCTGCACGACAGCACCAAGATATTTTTTGCGCATGTTATTATGTTATTTGCTTCCTCCACCAATCCCAGAAATTTCCAAGTGGTTGCGGACAAAGAGACAAATGGATGGTTCAGTAGTGTGACGGGTTGCTTTCGGAGGGGCACAATTAAAAAGACCACATCCACGAGGCGGGCCGCGCAGTTCTCCGAGTCCACAAGGGCATGGTCCATGCTGATTCACAATCCTATTGTCGCAGGCATGTAGTGGATGAGGACTGGATTGGATTAGATCAATCCTTATCCGATGCCTTTGGTTTGAAAGCTACCAACGAGCATTTGCCTGATCGTTTCGTCCGATCATAAATTATTTACTACTGACGGGTTTGGTGTGAGAAAAATACTGTTCCAATTTATCGTATACGGAAAAAAGCGAACAAGCTGCATATCTATAGAATAAATTAATGAGCGGAGAAGGCATGCACGCGTTTGGCTCGCCGCTCACCTGGGGGTTAACCTCGACAATGTGCTGGCCTCTCTTCACCACCACGGGTTCGTTGGCGAGCACGTTTTCGAGATGGTCGAGCAGCTCTTTGGCCTGGCAGGATCCAAAGTCCGGATCCGCCTCGTGGTGGTGCCAGACGATGGCACTCTCCTTGTGCTCGATGTAGGAGCCATCTGTTGCCTCCGTGTACAGCTGCATCACCGGCTCCGCGGTCTTCTTCCAGTCGAAATCGGCGGCCAATCCTGAGGTCTCCCATGGCGCGTCCCTGCTCCACCTGCAACACAAGAGTCGGTGACCCGTCATGTATCGGCCTACTGCACGTTATAGGAATAGTAATGCTCTTTCTAAGTTGTAACCAAAAGTGATTGGCCAACGCATCAGGAATACTACTAGTACGAATGCTCCTCCTAGGATTTGTTCTAAAAGCAAGAGTACCACTGCTAGCAATGATCTAAAGAGTAAAGACCAGAGCCCATAGGAAGATTTTTACCTTGTGAAGTAACCGTGCTCCGCGGCGATGCCCAGCTTCTCGCAGGGGGCGAACCACCTACTCAGCTCGTCCTTCCCCCGCCCGCTCACGATGAACACTCTGTTCTTGGGGTCCTCGCACAGACGATTCAACACAGAGATGACCTCACTGCTCGGCGTCCTGTCGATGGAATTCTCCGGCATCACGGTGCCGTCGTAGTCCAGGAGAATCAGCCGGTTCTCCGTCCTCCGATATGATGGGACAATGTGCTCCACGGAGAGCCGCCGGAAATTGGGGCCAAGGGCCACCACCTTGAAGCTCATGCCGAACCCGATCCCCCAATGCCGGCGCGAGAAATGGTCCTTGCAGGCGCGCTGCAGGTCCGAGTCGAAGGACCGCGCCCAGTAGGCGACGTCGTGGGTGCTCACGTACTTGTAGTGCTTCTCATGCCGCAGCCGCTGCTCGGCCTCGGGCATCCGCAGCGCGGCGTTCATGGCCTCCGCGACGGACTCCACGCTCCACGGGTTGACGCGGATCGCGCCGCTGAGGGACGGGGAGCAACCGACGAACTCGGAGAGCACGATGACGCTCCGCTTGGGCGCGTCGTCTCCGAGCGCGGTGCTCTCCTGCCGGCACACCGTGTAGATGTAGGGAATCCGGTTGAGCCCGTCGCGCACAGCGCTCACCACGCAGCACTCGGCGGCCGCGTAGTAGGCAGCCTTCTCCTGCGGCGTCACCGGGCCATCGATGAGCACGATCGGCGTGTACCCGGGGGTGCCGAAGCGCGCATTGACCCGGGCGCTGACGGCCCTGGCCTCGACCTGCACGCCCTGCACGTCGCGCCCATCGCTGCGCGCAGGGTTGGCGATCTGCACCAGCACGGCGCGGCCGCGGAGCTCCTGGTGCTCCACGAGCAGCTGCTCCATCGCCAGGAACTTGAGCCCGATCCCCTTGAACAGATCGACGTCGTCGACGCCGACCATGAGGCGCCGCCCCTTGTACGCCTCGGTCACCCGCCGCACCGCATCCTCCGTCTCCGGCGCCGAGACCACCGACCTGAGCTGGCCCATGTCGATCCCGACGGGGAGTATCTTGACCGTCACGGTGCGGCCGTAGTACTCGATGCCGATGTAGCCGCGCTTGGACTGGTAGTCGAGGCCGAGCAGCCGCGAGCACGCGGACAGGAAGTGGCGCGCGTAGTCGAAGGTGTGGAAGCCGACAAGGTCGGCGTTGAGGAGGGCGCGGACGAGGTCATCCCGCACGGGGATGGTGCGGAAGATCTCCGACGAGGGGAAGGGCGAGTGGAGGAAGAATCCGACCTTGGCGCGCGGGAAGCGCTTGCGGAGGAAGGTCGGGAGCGCGAGGAGGTGGTAATCGTGGATCCAGACGAGGTCCTCGTCGGGGGACAGCACCTCGGTGAGGCGGTCGGCGAAGGCCCTGTTCGCCGAGAGGAAGGAGTGGTAGAGCGTCCGCTGGAACGGGAGGCCGCCCAGCGACGACGGCGTCAGCGGGAGCAGGTAATGGAGGAGCGGCCAGAGGTAGTGCTTGCAGAATCCGTGGTAGAAGCGGTGGTGGAGGTCGGTGGGAAGGTACACCGGTAGGCACGAGAAATTGGCCAGCAGGTAGTTGGACAGCTCATCTGAGGCGGCCTCCGCCGCCACCGCTGGGAGGGTGCCGATGTGGAGGACGGGCGCGTTGGCGGGCAGCCCCGAGCGGAGCTGATACGCGACGGTGCCGGAGTCGACGGAGAAGTTGAACCCGAACGGCGCGGCCGGGTCCGGTGACGCACGGAGCGGCAGGCGGTGGGAGACGATGACGCGGCGCGGCGGGGACGGGGAGGTGGGCGAGGCCGGGGACGCGACGGACATGACGCGCGGGAGGCGGAGCGGCGTGGGCGACGGCAGGGGCACCTCGTCGGCCGCGGCGAGGTCGAGGAGGTTGTGGCAGGAGAGCGAAGGCATCGCCCCCTCCTCCTACTGCCTATCTGCGGGCGGCGTCGCAGAGGTGGAGGCGGCGGCGATGGCGCATGAAGAGAAGAGAAGCGCCGCGACGCGACGAGGAGTGTGTCGGGTTCGGCGGGCGGTCGGATGTGAAGACGGATCGATCACTTTTGCCGAAGCTTCTGGGGATAAGAACGGCCGAGGTGGGTCTCGGCCGCGGAAGGAGGAGAGGCGGTATAAATATGCGTGTGCCCCCGCTCGGCGGCGTCGTGTGCGAAGCGAGGAAGAAGGAACGGACGGGGCGCGACCGGGAGTAGGCGGTGTGACGGCATGGCCATCAGGGCCATGGGCCTTATCCACATCGCGGCTGAAATGACGGGACTGCCCCGACGTGGGATGGATCAGTGTCGCGGTCCGCCTAACGGTTGGGTTTATCTATCCGTCTCTGGCACCGTATCCGCTCGTCCAGTCGTCGTCGCCGCGCGGCCTTGGCCTTGCGCTACACCTCACCTCGCTTGCGGGCGGGATACGTACGTACTCGCGTGCGCCGACCCCGATCCACACCCGGTAGACGGATAGGATGGATAGGCACTACCGCCTACCGGTGCTCCACTCCGGTTTGCCTGGCTGGGAAGAAAACGAAGTATGAGAGGATTAGGCGCTTCGACAAATCATGCTGCACAGCTTGCGTGTCATAAAACCGTGCTTCCAAACATTGGGGGCAAATATGTTATTAAGGCTATAAATAAACTTATTACTCAATTGAGACTTTTGAGAGAGAAGAAAAACGTTTGTACTCTTTCAGCGTTCTTCGTTCCTCTTGATAAACTAGATTAATGCATCAACCTCTCCAAGAATTTCCACTGTCCATATTTAAAACATGCCATGTCACCTGTTTTTATCGGATCCACCACATCGCTGAGGAATTTTCTACGCCGACGAGCGAATGAGCGATAAGAACATTTTTTTGGCTTTATCCATTTGCCATTAGAATTATTATTGCACAGTATCTGGCGGTTTAAATTGCTTCTACTGCACCACATTATCAATGTGGCATTGATATATTGCTTAAATAAAATTTCGAACAACATTGATCAATTGTGCACTAAATACTTGCCTCACCAAACAATAGACTAATTGAACCACACAATGTAGAAGCTGATCAAGCAAGAAAAACTGAAATAAAACAGGAAATCTATATACTTCGAATCTCATAAAACACGCATGCTGGAGTATGTTCAGTTTGGTCTTTGTCACAACTTCTCATCATTCATCATAAAATTCAATGGTGCATATTTCTCATTTTTCTGATTAATCTTGTAATTTATAGACCTTGTATTTGACATAGATATTCTATCTATTATTCTAAGTCATTGGATCATCATAAAATCCAAGGATGCATTTTTTTATCTTCTCGATACTTTATTTATTCTTGACTGTTAGATCATCATAAAATTCAAAGGTGTATATTTATTTTCCAATACTCTATTTATTGTCGGCTTTAGAATGTCATAAATCCAACCATGCATAGTCTTTTTTTTATTATTAATTTCTTAATTTTATGGTCTCCTCACCTTGGCAAACATGGTGGTTTTCACTATTCTAAGTACCCTTTCTTTTCTTCGGAGCCAATAGTGCCGAAATTTGTTCCTCAGCATTATCTAGTTAACATGGAATTAAGTTTCAAGTTATATAATCTTTAAATTGCATCTACATGCTCTATTTATTCTTGCTGTTAGATCATCATAAAGTTAAATTATGCACATCCATTTATTTTTTTCTATTGATGTCGTCTTTTCTAGGCCTTGTATTTGACATCCATTTATCCTTGGTTGCTAGATCATCACTAGCAAATGTGTCTATGTGTTACACGTAGCCCAATATGCATTGAAATTGAACTCTGTATAATCACCGGACGCGTGTTGTTCTAACTTGTATGAGCACGAGTCATGAATCTAAGTCAATATAGATACGAAGAGTGCAAGAACAATTTACAAAGTAAGAAAGTGGGACGAAAGAAATCCATACATGAGCAACACATTCCACTCTTGTTGTTATCGACTTTCTTTCACGAGGAGATGGTTTAACACACAGGCATGTTCGGCTGGTACACTTTCAGCTGATTTCGGCTGATTTAATAGTGTTCTGTAAGCCGAACAGGCGTCTACGGATACACAACCCTTCGTCCCCAGTGACGAACTGGGCACGAGCAGAACAGGCCGTCGTGGCAGTGCACGAACAATGCCAGGACATGTCAAGGCTCGGCAATAGCGAAGACATGGTGCATTTTTTTTGTCTGATATTGTAGATTCTTTAGAACTTGGACAGCCTCACCTATTCGTCCTATATTTTTTCTTTTTTAGTTTGGTATTTCTTTAACTTGTCATTGTTTATCCGATGTCTTTTTAGACTCATTATTAGGCGAATAATTTGTTTTTTCAATATTTATGTCTTTAATAAGTTTTTGTTTCAGAGATAACTAAATTAAAGACATGTCTCATTACATCATAAATTTGAATGGAAGATGTTTTTTTTCAATTAATCTTGTAATTTCTAGATATCCTCGATGGATGTGGATTTTTTTATCAATTGTGTTAATATAAGGCATGTTCAGCGGCTGCAGTTACAGAGAAGCCGTAGCGAATGAACCTATAATAGATTGGAAGTGGCTATGATTACATACTTGAAAATGTTTGACTTGTCCGGAAAGGAACGGGATTTCAATTGTGTTTTGGAGGGAGGGAGCACAATGTTTGGTTTGTGGTTTTGTAACGCAAATGGATTACAAAGTGATTACGTTACATACGGTTGGTTCAGCTTAGTCCGTAAACCATGACCCTGTAATTGGATAACAGTCCTTGAAAGTTGATACCGCCACTCCTTAGATGTAATCTGTTACTACTACTCCATTAGCGTTGTTTTCCATTTCCTTTTCCGTTTGCGTTTCCTGTAGCCCAACAGCACGGAGGTACCGGTCTCGGCATGTCGGAGGAACAAGCGGTGTGAACAGTCAACAGTGCACCAGTACCCTGGTGCTAGTAAACTCCAGCGTGGTAACCGCGTCGAGCGCCATTCCCAGCTCTGCACAGGCTGTAAATGGGGTGGCTGCGCACGCTGCTGCTGTGTTGCACAATGCGGGCATGCCGCACTGCGTTCCCACGGACCACGGTCTCCGGCGACCGTCGCACCACGCACCGGAGACCGTCTAGTGCCGGTCTCCCAAGAGGCTTCTCTCGCGGTCTCGCGCCCCCGCGCGTGCCGTGGGCCACAGCCAGCCTGGGCGCAGCTGAAGAGCCGTGCAAAGGCGGAGCCCAATCCGATGCCGCCACGTGACGGTGCCCCCCTCACGTGGACTCCTGCCCGGAGCCACGCCCTCGCGGGGCCCGCGCCGGTGGCAGCTGGGCATTGGCCGCGCGGCACGCGGGAGCTGGAGCCGGGGGTGGAGCGCGTCGCCGCACGCGGGCCTCTCGTCTCGCGATCGCGCGCTTGCGGTTTGCATCGCGTTGCCGACTTCGGCAGGAAGAAGGCCGTGGCTGGGGGCGCCTCACTGTTCACTGCCTTTGGAGTGAGCTGCACCTGCACGCTGCACTCTTGGGGGCGTCAGACGTGTATGGATGCCTATCACAACGCCTCGAACTTTTTCTGGAAGTGGTAGTGGACCTAGTGGTGTGGTGCGTTCCGTGCGCACAGAAAATACCTGAAAATAAATAGCTATGGCAACCACACGTTATCCTATTCTACTATCCACTATTCCACGCGTCAGCTGCAGCACTACTATTCCTACTAGGAAACACACGATTTTTTATCCAAATCATATCCGTTGTTAGAGACGACACAGCAAGCCGAATTAATAAGCAATGGCAGACTGGAAGCAGGGGTCAATGTTGTACTCCACGCTCTAGCTACGCCCGTGAAGCACAAGTTATTTGGAACGAGATCTAGGAAGTCTTCCATGACTGCCGCCGGCGGTCACTACATCGCTGCCGTTCAATGTCATCCGACGAAGCAGCTGAGCACAGGCAATACCTCATTCGCACGTGCATGTTTTGGCCCAATAACATGGCCTGTTAAACGGAAAAAGCATCCGGCGGCGTTCTTCCTTTTTTAGCGCGACAGCTCGCTGTTTTGGCCCGGGGCCGGAGCCAGGACGATCGAGGCGAGGCGGCGATCATCGACAGCTCATGCTATGCTGCCGTTGATATGATCAATTGGTGGAGTACTCTACGCTCCTAAATCTTTCTCTCTGCTAAGATTTTTCGTTGTTCTAATCTAGTCAGACACCACTAGATGTGTTGATATGGATTGAAAGAAATTCTTTGTCTGCGTGAAAACGGAACCTCCATGTTTCAGATGGTAAACGAAACCTCCAAAGGCTTGGACCTCCGGGACGGCCTTGACCTCCAAAGGTAACCAGCGATCTCTGCCTCGCCTGACCTCTGGGGACGGGCTTCGTCTCGCCCTACTCTGAGGCCGTGATCTCCGCCTCGCTCGACCTCTAGGGACGGGCTCCGCCTCACCCAACCCGAGGCCGTGGACTTCGCCTCGCCCAACCTTGAGGCCGCGATCTCCACCTCGCCCGACCCTTAGGTTTGTGCTCCGCCTCGCCTGACCCCAAGACCACGGGCTCTGCCTTGCCAAACCCCTTGGGTACAGGCTCCATCTCGCCCAACGGGGACTCATACCGCCGCCAACCACTCCAGGTCCAAGCGTATGGGCCGGAGTCAAAACTCTGGTACCAAGGAAGAGACCGGCACGCCCCGATGTAACCAGCGGCCATGACGGGCCATACCTGAGGATTCACATCAAGAACAGTGTTTGGCGTACCGGTGCTGTTCTACCTAACCCTTGTACGAACATTGGCACGCACGTCAGTTCACCACGACGTCTGCCAGAACGGAGTGGAGCGCCATGACCGGTAGATGACACCTGCGCATGACGCCAGTGACAGACAGGACCGCGACGTGAAGCCGTCCCTGTTGACATCTACAGGATTAGCGGGACCTGCATGAAGGAGAAGAAGGATCCGACGATCCTGGAGGCCTTCCTATCTCTCGTTCTTCTCCATTTCCTCTGCTATAACCCACGTTTTCCCTTGGCCTATAAAAGATAAAGCAGGGCGCCCCATGAAGGGGATGCCGAACCGATCCACCCATCAAGATCCGATACAGATCCGCATAGCTGAGCAGCGATCGAGCTCTCAGCACCACTCACTCCTTTCACCAGAGACTTGGGATCCTTTCTGTCGGTGCAGAAAATGACCAACACATAAATATTTGTAGTTTTGCTATACGTTGTGATCGGAGGTGGTCTAGCACTCAATGACATAGGGTTTATACTGGTTCAGGCAACGTACCCTACGTCTAGTTTGAGTCGATCGGTGACTTTATTCCTGAGCCCAGGTGCTCAAAGTTTGTTGTAGGGTTACAAACGAAAGGGAGAAAGATGGGAGGTACAAAAAGTCCGGTTAGACTCTGGTCTGAAGGGCTGAGAGTGACGGGAGCTCTGCTATGCGTTAAGTGTTTGAGCGTGTGCTCAAGGTTTCAACCTAGTGATTCTGCTGTTGTATGCTAGTGAACTGATCGATCCGTTTCTTGGTAGAGGGTGCATCCCCTTTTATAGTTGAAGGGGACGACCTTACAAGTGAGAGAGAGAATACATATGCTACTAAGTCTTGTTGCCCATGTTGGTGGGTACCAAATAATGGTAGGGGCCCACAATACTATTTAATGTTAGATGCATGTGGGAGGTTGCGTCGTCTTCTTCTGGTATGGCAGACGTTGGTGCCTGCCATACTGTTGACGCCAGAGGCATGTAGGGGGTTTTACCATATTCGCCTAGTACGATAAATGTTGGCCCCCACAACACTGTTGATGCCTAGAGGCATGTGGGGGAGCCTTACCATGTTTATCTGGTATGGGAGTTGATGGCACCCACAACACTATAGGGAAAATGTCGGCGCCTACAACACTGCTTGGGTTCTGTCGTGCCAGGAAGGTTGTAGGGTACTGTCCTTTAGGTGCAAGGGTACGGTCCTTGGTATTGCGGGTGACTTGAGTGTCCTACCTTACTTTCTTCATCTGTTTCCTGGTCCTTATCGAGCGAGCATCCCCCTATCGGTTGGTCCTAGTCGGCTCTGATTATGCGAGTTGGAGAAGAGTTATGAACAGGGGTTCGGCGCATCCCCAGTTGGAGACACGGGTCGGAGTTGGAAGTGGTATTTAGCCAGGCCTTTCGATCAAAGAGGCCATCCGGAAGCGGGTCGAAGTCAGAAACGAGCGATGTTCCTCATTAGTGATGCCTTCCGGGCGCAGAGACAGACAGGAGTCAGAAGCAGGCGTCGTTCCTTCTCGGCCAGACCTTTTGGTCGGAGATGGGGTTGCCCTTCTAGCCTGTCGTTTAGGTTTTAGGGCCAACCCACGAGTTGTGTGTCGTTTGCAACGTCGTCTGCTGGGTCAAGCCTTTGTTGGGAAGCTGGTTCAAGAGGGACCCCAGGTTTATGAACCCGACAGGAGCCCCTGAGCCCCCGGGCGATTTAGGTAGAATCGTCTAGGGAATTTTTTGTCTTGATGGTGGGTGCACGCGAGCGCACCCACGGTTGTAGCCCTGAGCCCCCGGGCGATTTGGGTAGAATCGTCTGGGGTGTTTTTCGTGTTGCAAGCGAGGAAAGTTTTCATTTTATCAGTGGGTGCGCGTGAGCGCACCCACGGGTGTAGCCCCCGAGCCCCGGGTAATTTGGGCAGAATTATCTGGGGGGTTTTGTCAACGGGCAGTTTAGGGATCGAGGTAGTTTTTTAGGGATCGAGCGAGACGGAGCTCGCGGATCCTAGCGTCGGTCACACGCGTCGGGCGCAGCTAAGGCAGTTTGGGGATCGGACAATATGGAGCTCACGGATCCTGGCATGGGCGCACGCATCGGGCGTAGCCGAGGCAGTTTTAGGGGCGGGCTCCGTCTCACCCGACCCTGAGGCCACTATCTCTGCCTTGCCCGATCTCTAGGGGCGGGCTCCGTCTTACCCGACCCTAAGGCCATGGGCTTCGCCTCGCCTGACCCTAAGGCCACGATCTCCGCCTCGCCTGGCCCTTGGGTTTGTGCTCCGCCTCGCCAATCCCAAGACCACGAGCTCCGCCTCGCCAGACCCCTTGGGTATGGGCTCCATCTCGCCCAACGACGACCCAACCACCGCCAACCACTCCAAGTCCAAGCATATGGGCTTGAGTCAAAACTATGACACCAAGGAAGAGACCGGCTTGGCCTAATGTAACCCATGACCATGACGGGCCATACCTAAGGATTCACATCAAGAACAACGTCGGGCATATCGGTGTTGTTCTGCCGAACCCTCGTACAAACACTGACAGATGTGTCAGTTCACCACGACGTCCGCTAGAATGGAGTAGAGCGCCATGACCGACGGATGATGCATGCGTATGATGCTAGTGACGGAGAGGACCGCGATGTGGACACTACTACAGAAATGAACTTGCGCATGAAAGGTCCTTGTCTGGTTTTGGTAATTGAGTGACAACTTAGGTGGACTAATTGTGTTTATGTGAGATACACAGGTGATTAGTCCACATGTACATGTGTATGAGCAACATATGCCATGAAGGTGAAAATAGCTTGGAAATGTTGCAAAGCTCACACATGTGATAATGAAGGAGCTTAAATGCACATGAGACATGACATTGAGTCATGTGATCAAGATGGAGAAGATCAAGACAAGACTTGGCTTGATGGACCGGTTGCAAACGTGAAGGGCAAGTCGAAGGCTTTGGAGTGATGGACCGTGTGGCGGTGAAGCTTGAGCAAGACTTAGTGCCGATGGACGATGGCAACGGTGAAGAGCAAGTAGAGTCAAGATTGATGAACCAATATGATCATGTGATGATATGAAGTGGATCATATCATTGTTGATCGTGTTGGTGCATGTGTTGCATCGACATTGAAGGAGATGGAATGGAATGCGTAAGGCAAAGGTATAACCTAGGGTATTTCATTTCACCGGTTATAGGTGTGTAGAGAAGTTTATGATCGGGTTTAGGATAGATGGCCGTACTATCAAGAGGGGTAAACTTATTTGCATATCGGTCATCTAGTGCCACTCGAGTGATCTAACTTTGCATTGTCGCTAGGATCGAGTGGCGTGGCAAGTTGAGTGGCTAACATCCTTTGGGAAATGATTGTGAAAATGCTAACACACATACACATGGTGGTGTACACTTGGTGGTGTTGGCACATTTACAAAGGAGGTGGTGTTTGCAGGGTTGAGATGGGTTTGGGTCTCTCTCGGCGGGATTCGACGCTTTTGGGAAAATGGAATACCTATTTTCTATTACGCCGGATGAAAATTCTTGGTGGTTAGCACATTGGAGCAAGGATGAAGAAGTTAGAAGTGAAAACGAGTTGGTCGCGAAGACGCTGGCGTCGGTCAACTGACCGGACGCTGGGTCTAAAAGCACCGGATGCTGGCAGGCTGCGTCCGGTCAGGCTAACGTACGATGACGCAGAAGCTGAAGTGTGACCGGACGCTGGCTGCGTCCGATCAAGTGTGACCGGACACGTCCGGTCGAGGTCGGTACCTTACTGGAAACGATCGGACGCTGGAAGTTCAGCGTCCGGTCAGTTGAAGCTGCTGCGTCCGGTCAGGTCAAGTGACCATTGGAATCGGGACACGTGGCCGTCTGCGGGCGACCGAACGCTGAGGTCTAGCGTCCGGTCAACACGACCGGAGCGTCCGGTCGGCCCGACCGTTGCCCAGTGAAGGGGTAACGGCTAGTTTAGCCCTTGGGGCTATAAATAGAAATGGCCTTCGGCCATGGCTGGTGCTGAGCACCTCAAGGGACCTAGTGTCCATACTTGTGAGTGCTTGGGAGCCCTCCATCACACATATACTTGATAGTGATCATTCGATTGTGTGAGTGAGCGATTCTAGTACGATTGCATCGTGAGGTTGCATCGAGTGGCACTAGGTGATCGAGTTGCAAGCCGGTGGTGCTTGTTACTCTTGGAGGTTGCCACCTCCTAGACGGCTTGGTGGTGGTCTCCGTCGAAGCGCGCAAGAAGCTTGTGCGGCGCTCCGGAGAAGTGCTTGTGAGGGGCATTGTGCTCGCCCCGCGGGATCCGCGAAGAGCAACTCTAGTAAAGCGTGTCATTGAGCTACCCTCACTCAAGGGGTAGGTTCTTGCGGCGCCCGACGTGCAAGCTTAGCGGGTGATGCTAATTAGCCGCCGAACCACCAAGTGAGCGGTCGACACAACAGGGACTAGCGTGTTGGCAAACACGTGAACCTCGGAAGAAAAATCATCGTGTCAACCTTATTCTCCCCATTGGTTTGCATCCCTATTACACAAGCTTGCTATTACTTTTATACATATTAAGCTTGTGTAGTTGCTCTTGTAATTAGATAGCTTGTGTAGCTTGCTAATTACCTTCTTGCTTGTGTAGCATAGAAGTAGCTCCCTTGCGTGGCTAATTTGATTTTAGTAACCTTGTTAGTCACATTGCTTAGTTTGTGTAGCTAAGTATTTACGCTCTCTAATTAGGCATTGGTTGCCTTGTTATTGAGCATTGCTAGTGAGCATTGTTAGCTTTGTGCTTTTGCTTACTAGCATGTGTAGGAGCTCCCTTGTCGCTTAAAGTACTAGTGGCATAGATTTGTGTAACCTTGCTCCTAGAATTGTTTAGGAGAGCACTAGCTAGCCCGACACCTTTATTGCATAATTGTTATCTTTGCAAGGTGCTAGTGAACATATATAATAGGGTATAGTCTTGGCTAGACCGATAGTTTTAATTCCGCATTTGTATCAGTTAGCCGACGCGATTAAGTTTTAGAAAAGACTATTCACCCCCCCTCTAGTCGCCATCTCAACCCTTCAGCGCAGCGTTGCATAATTGGCCTTCGTGGCGGGCACTATTTTTGCCTGCCACAGTAATTCAGTGGCCGGCCGGCCACTAAGACGCCCGCTGTGGTAAATAATTTACTACAGCGGGCAACCTTATTTGCCCGTTGCGGTAAATCCCCATTTACCGCAGCGGACATCTTAACGTGTCCACCATGGTAAATCAATTTACCGTGGCGGGCACACTAAAAGCCCCGCCACGGAAAAAGGCAAGGCCCAAATGGCCCGACGCCGGCCCGATAGTTGTCTTCATATATAAGCCAGCACTTAGGGTTCCCTTTCACTCCTCTCACCCCCTCGCCCTACCTCTCACTCTTCTCAGACGCGCCCGCACTCCCTTCTCACGTGCTGCATCCTGAGAGACGAGCCCCTCTCCCTCGACCCCCACCCCTACACTCCCCATCCTCCATCTCTCCCGGCGACGGCGGCGCTCTTCTCGGCCGTGGTGGCGCAGCTCGCGCGGGCAAAGGGTGGTGCCATGGCGCGGCTCACGCGGAGGGAGGGCGGCGCGGTGGCGCTGCTCGCGCGGGTGGAATGTGGCACCGTGGCGTGGCTCGCGTGGAGGGAGGACGACGCGTTGAGGCGGCTCACGCGGGAGGAGGTTGTCGCGGCGGCCCATCCTCCACCAGGTTACAGCGGCGCGGCGTCGTCTCGATCCGCCTCCAGCGACTGCCACGGTGACGGATATGCCCCGGCGAGGGCGTATCCAGCCTCGGCGAGGGTGGATCCGGACCCGGTGGCTCCATGGCGTCGATCCGGCCACGAGCGGCTCCACGGCGTCGATCCGGCCACCGGTGGCTCTACGGCGTGAATCCACATCTGGCGCCCCTCTCCCGGTGACTGGTGGGCCTGTCGACGGCGGATCCGGCGAGGTGGAGCTCAAGGCGAGCTCGCATCGGATCCCGGCGGCGCTAGGGTTTTGGTAGGGTTTCGGACTATTGGGTTGGAAATGGGCTCGTCGGTGGGCTGAGAATGGGCTTGCTGGCGGGCTCCTGTTTTTTAAAAAAACATTAACCGCAGCAGGCAAAGCCGCCCGCCGCGGTTAAGCCACGATTTACCGTGGCCTCTAGGCCGCGGCGGACGGCTTTGCCCGACACGGGAAACCAAAAACGCCCGCCTCCAGTAAAGTTTGTGTAGTAGTGGGAGCCATCTCTGTTGACATCTATTGGGTCGGCGGGACCCGTATGAAGGAGAAGAAGAACCCGGCGATCCTAGAGGCCATCCTCTCTCTCGTTCTTCTCTTTTTCCTCCGCTATAACCCGCGCTTTCTCTTGGCCTATAAAAGGGAAAGTAGGGCGCCCTTGAAGGGGATCTCGAACTGATCGACCCATCAAGATCTGATACAGACCCCCACAAGAGCACGACACGAATGCATAGCTGAGCAGCGATCGAGCTCTCAGCACCCACTCACTCCTTTCACTAGAGACTTGGGATCATTTCCCTCTCTCGTCCGTTTGTAACCCCTACTACAAACTTTCGGTTTCTAGTAATATGAGCAATAGCGATGAACTGGATGTAGGGACTTTCTGCCTGAACCAGTATAAACCTCGTGTCCTCTAAGCACACCATCTGAGCCAGACGCGCAATAATACAAATTTACTCGTCAGTGGTAACTCGAAACACCGACAGGTCTCATACTAGACCGGGAGAAGGGAAATTATAAAGTAAGTGATCTAATTTTGGAACACAATCACACCCTTCAATTGCCGCAAACCTCACACTTGATGGTGTCTCAAAGGAAAATTTCAGAGTTACAAAGTTTTGAAATTGAGACGGCTGATAATGTAGAAATTGGGCCCAAAGCTGCACATGAGTTGGCTTCCATTCAACTTGGTGGCTCACTTAATCTTAGTTACGCTCTTCTAGACTACAACTATTTAAGGGACAAGCGCCAAAGAGATGGCATATGATCAAGCAGGAAGCATGCTTATGTATTTTCAGGAAAAAATTGCTGAGAACCCGTCATTCCAATATGCATGTCTGAACCATACATGTCTGAAACATACATGTCTGAACCTCTTATTTTGCAGGGGGCAATCACAAATGATGTCATTGCTGAATTCTAGTAGTATGGGTATTTGCAGTAGGAAGAATACCTTTTGCTTTCTGAAACATAGATTGTTTTAGAGTAGCTTTTGCATCTGTGGTTGAAGTATAAAGTAGAGGGAATTGTAAAGTTCATATGACCAGCAACAAGGTCATATACACCTACTAGATGCTAGAGAACAACAGAATATTTTGTGCATCTCACTCAGAAATACTTTTTATTCAATTTCAGAACAATTTACAATTAAATGGCAATCTATAAAATTTGCATGATTTTGATGCTTTGGATACAACCACAATTTACACAGTTTGCAAGCTCTTGCACAAATTACACTTTACAGGCATTCTCTGCAGACTGTACTTAGAGCATTAGATATTGAGAGAGCTCCTGGACAGTAGTCGTGCTGCAGCTAGTCGAGCTCCTGGATAGCAGCCGTGCTCCTGGACAGCTCCTGGATGAGGTGGAAACGCTGTAGGCCGGCAGCGTCTAGGACGACGACGACGCTCGGCAAGGGACGGCGACGGGGAGATGCTCGGCCTGGGAATGACGACGATGCGGCCCGTAGCGAAGGGATGGCGATGGCGTAGCTCTGGGCAAGGGGATGGCGACGGCTCGGCTCTGGGAGAGGGGTTGGCGACAGCGCGGCTCTAGGAGAGGGGATGGCGATGGCGCGGCTCTCCATGACGGGATGGCGACGGTGTGGCGCTCGAGCAGAAGACGGTGGCGGCGATTTTCCTATCCATGGGGAGCTCTTGGTAGGAGCCGCGGGCTGCTTTTTAGACTTAATAGGCCGTGTTATTGGGCCACCCCAACGTGCGAACAAGGCTGAGTGCTTGGGCTCAGCTTCTCCGTTGGATGGCAGCGGACGGTTGCGATGGAGTGACTGTCGGGAGCAGTCGTGGAGACCAACTTCAGACGATCTCGTCCTAGTTATTTGAGGGGTCATGGGCTCATGGCAAGGAGCATCGGCTGCTCGGATCTTAGCAACTCATGGGAGCAGGTGCAGAGGGAGTGTGGGACTCCTTATGGCAATCACGGGCAAACAAGCAACATTGCCTGCTGGGCTTGCGGCGACGTATGTTACCTGCGGGAGACATAATTGCTGGAGCGCCACGTCCATGCCCTCCAAATGATGTTTGTGTAGAGCGAGCGCCTTCGGGGGAACCCCTTGTTTCCAAACCGGGCGATGTTTGTTAAAGAAGAACGTATTTCTCGTTTTCAGTCAAACATCAAATACTTGTGATTGTATATGTACGCATACTCACGTCTCTGAATATATACATACTACGACACGGCGTGGTGGGGCCCCCGCGCAACCGTCACCCAACGTACAGCCGGTATGCACGACACGTCACGGTCGCAGCAGGTTGACGTGAGCCATGCCGTGTCAGGATGCCGCCGTCCTGGGACCGACGCGCGACGGCAACACGCCACGTGACCGACTCGCTTACACGGCGGGCCCCCCATGCGTGTCTACGTCGGGCAATCGGCGCGTCAGTTTGGATCGACAATCGACCGGTTCACTGGTTGGTTTTTGTGTTGGCCGATGCTGGTTTGGTGTAAGAGGAAAATATTGTTAGCTGACTGGTTTGGACTGCTGGAAATTAATAAGCGAATAGGATGAATTATATAACAGATGTTCAAAAACAATTATTTAACAGAAAAATATCTTCGTATAAATAAACTCAGTTAAATTCTCACGTATGCCCCTAGGGCCCAAGGCCCGCGTCACGTTAAACATATACAGCTTTTTAATAAAAAAATAAAAATGTGAAAACGTTATATATTTATCTAAGGGGCTGTTTGGATCTTTTATTTTTTTTTTTTGAGAAATTAGAATCTAAGTAATAAATTAAGCTATTTAGCTTGAAATTTTACATTCTACAACTTTCTAAAGTTCATATATAAGGCTAACTCCAATTCATAGGACAAGAGATAGAAATTGATTATATAGATTACCATATTATGTTTCTACTTTTCAACTTATAACATGCTCTTCAACCCGCTCCCCTATGGTAGAAATGCAACATATAAGTATTTCTCTCGTTTAGCCCACAATAATATACAAATATATTTTTCATTATATTATTAAAACGAATTCAATTCCATGGATCAAACATGACCTAAGAGGAAATGTTCAAATTGTTTTTCTCCTTTTCATCTATGTATAATTATCTATCATGCTACCCATTTGTTGGTTCCACATGTTACAACCAATTTTTTGGTCGGCTATCTATCTTGTTATTTGTTTAGATAATAGTTAATTACAAAACGTATTTAAAAAGATGTCAACAACCTTTCGGCAGTATAATATATAAGTTGTGTTTTTGTAAGTTTTTTATAAAAAAAAAAATTATTTCATTGGGGCGTCATGATTCAAAAAATTCATAGCTGAACAATATTAGTTTTGTTCGTATTGCGTTTCTTTGAAAATATCCATACAAGATAAGTAAACAACCCCACCCACGCGTTCCCCGTCCCGAACGTAGTTGAATAGGTAAAAGGTTGTATGTGTACAAGTTATTTATAAGTTTTGTAACAGTCCATGCATAGCAGTCGTGTTGTAAGAGCCCTGAGAAAGTTTGTGGTTCTAAATTTATGTACGAAGTTGTATTGTAATTTATATAATATTATGTTCAGAAAATGTTGTGTTTGAATATAAATATAAACCTACGAATAAATCTACAATTACTTAGAGCTACAAATGTGAAGCTTGGAGCTACATTGTGAGCATTTAATTTGTCCTTTTGAGCTGGATACTTGTAGCCTCAAGGAGTTTGTCCTAAGTATAAACAGTTAAATCAATTTAATTTGATTGAATATTATAGATCTAACATGCAGCCTCTTTGGAAGTGATTGCTGTAGCGGCGTTGTTGCTGCTGTTGGCTCTGTCCGCGTGCCCTTTAATCTGGTTGGATTTGTTTTTTTAGAACAGTGTTTTTTTTTCACAAGTTCCTTCAGATTCTTTCAAATTCCTCCAAACGAACGGGACCATGTAACCGCTCCTGCAATTACTGCTTTTGCAAGAAGAAAACAACCAGTTGCAGCCTACATGTACATATTAGAATAGAAGGACAACCAAGCAGCCACATGATCCATGGACTTGTGTGGCTGCGCCAGGCAACCAAACCCTGTTCACATGATTGTTTCAGTCATGCTTATTAGTTATGATATAGTGCTTTTCTCTCTGACAAAACAACATTAGACGGCTTATAACTCACGGAAACGATGCAGCGAACAGGGAGTATACCTCTCCGAAAAATTCGAAAACGGAAAGGAATCGACGATATCGAGAATCAAATCCTTTCGTTCGGTACTACCCGCGCGTTTTTAGCTCTGGGCCCGCCTGAGCATCCTGGTTGTGTGGGACATAAAAGACCAAAAGTTTTTTTAAAAAGAAAAAAGAAGACAGAGAGAGGGACGACGGTCTGGCAATGGCATTCACATCAGCATCACGGACCGTATCCGGGCTATCCGCGCCCTTGATCCTATCCAATTGTCTAGCCTTGCTGCCTTGGGGAGGAGGACAACAGAGGAGGCCCCACGGTAGGTCGTGGGACCCCGGCAAAAGCACGAGAAAAAGAAGCGGATGGCGCAGCACGCGCTGGGCGAGTGGGCGTCCCCACCTTCTTATCCATCCACACCATCCTCTCTCCGTTCCGTTCCCGGATTTGCGTCCGTGGCCCCGTAACGTAAACAGCCCACCCTATGACCCTACCCCGGCTGCTAATCGCCATGATTAGAAACAGGAGTATGAGCAGTAGCTCCGGCTGGCCCGCGGCCGTACGGACGCTCTGCATTTTCCATACCGCAACTTGCCGATCCTAGCCTAGCTGTGCGCCTGTGGGGTGTGGGGGATGCCATCGTCGTCCGTCATGCCTCCACAACTGTTAACTGTACTGCCGTGTACTCTACCGCCTGATCCATGTTACTGGCTGCAACTCGCACGTCGTCTCCTGAGAGTTGCCCCGTGGGATGACAATGACGCCCATCCTGTGGCTGCCAGAGTGGCATGGGTAATCCAATCGTTAACTACCGCCCGGCGCCCACTCACTCCATCCAATCCAAAGCACGGGGCACGGCATGGACCTGCAAATAAAAGGCAATCCTAGGACGACCGGGATAACATTATCAAAGCGCTGCAATTTGCATGCATGGGCCGATCAACTTTCGGGGATTTATATATACTCTCGTACATGCTGCTGCTACTGCCGGGAGAGAGAAAGTGAGTAGAGTAGCTAGCTACGAGTACGACCTCTTCGTCGATGTGGCCTCGGTGATCGAGTTAGGTACGAGAGGAAAAATCTCGGTTGCAGCTCAGCAATCAACAGCGGGCCCGGCCTGGATTTGCCCGGAACGTGAAGGATCTACGATGTGTGTGTGTGCGAACTTTAAAACCGCCAAAGCTTGGAAGGTAGCTAGATCAACATTCCGAAGCCCAGAGCCCGTACGCGTTAACGTCGTTCAGCCTCTGAATACTGAATACTGAACCAGTTTTACATTCCGATCAGCCCCGTCTTGACGGCAACCGTAAAATGGCCAGGCAAACGGTCGTGACTTTTCAGACGCAACGCGTCAACGGCGCCGCGGCTACACCATCTATCGCCTCCGAGCCGGAGACCGGCGGCGGCTCCGATCGAGGTCTTATCAACATCTCTCCATCCAGAATTACAGATCCAGGCCATCTATCGCCTTCGACGACGCCCCTCGCGGCGGTTCCCAGTTTCCCACACCGTGTGTGTGTGACACCAAGACTCTCCTAGTCTCCTGCCTCGATCACACTCGCACGAGAAAATCAACCCCGGCCGGCGCTTCAACGAAGCGCGCGTACGTCCTCGTGCCGGGAAACCGCCGGGCCGCCGCCGTGCGTGCCCGCAGCCATCGCGATGCCGTGGGCGTCACGGTCGGCTCGCCCGAGCCGAGAAGTCAGCGGCACGGGACGACACGCGCGCGGGGTTTCCATTCCCAGGGCTCGTGAACGCGCTCGGTCCACGAGGAAACTTTGGTGCGCGGGCTGCCTTGCCTGCCGCGCGTCCTCCGTCCTGTGGTTCGGTCGGATGGATGGATGGATAGGGGCGGCCGTTGGAACGGCACTGATGACCGATGCACGCGACGAGAGCCAAGCGGCGAACCGATGGTCACCCACGTGTAAAGTGACGCGAACAACCTCGGGCAGCGACCAAAATCTCTCGTGTTCCTGAGGTGCATCATTTTCTTTGAATTCAATCCTCTGCAATTAACGAACCGGATGCAGCGAGCGAGCGACACGGTAGATTTCCGAGGGGGCCCTCCGCGCGAACATGTTAGAAAAGGATGGCACTTCCAAGTGTCGAGACCGACAAACTTTTTCGCCAGCACTCGAATGTGTAGGATTGTAACAAGGCCAGGTGTCTCCTGGTACGGTGTCAACGAACGCACCAGAGCGGAAGTGTAACGCCCCGCATTTTCACTACTGTGCGACGAAAAGCTCGACCACCTCTGCACGACTGCACTCCACTGCGCGTTCAGCCAGCATGCGCATCCGTGATTCCTCACAGGACAGGACAGGAGAGAAAGCAACGGCTCGACGCGGCCGGCCCGCCGGTGCATGCACGCGCCGCCATGTGTGCGCCGCCGCGCGGCGCCACTGCATGCTCTCAGCACCATCAGCAGCAGCTTGCAGCGCACTCCGTCCATGCATGCATGATTCTTGCCTTGGACACCACCCCATGCCATGTCGCGCCCAGGCCGGGCAGGGGGGCACGCTATGAACATGCGCCGGCGCGCGCTGCTTTGTGCTTTCCGGCGCCCGCCGAAATGCTTGACGCGCGCGCTCGCCATCCATCGCCTCGGGTCCCCGGACGGCACCGCTGCTGCGGCCCGGGAGCGGAGCTCGGGCCCCGTCCGCCGACGTTTTCCGTGCCGACACGCGGCGCGCACGGTGAGACTGCCGGGCGGGAGCGGCAACCAACGGGGCAGACCGACGACACAACGGCACGCGCCAATCGATCGGTCAACCGCTCGTGCCGAGCTGCGCTGCGCTGCGCTGCGTTCCACTTCCACGGCGCGATGGCAGGACAGCCGTCCCGGTCTCGGTTTCCTCCAACCTCTGACGCGAAAAACTCAGCGAAATCCACCCCGTCTGAGAGGCCCGACCGCACGCAACTACTGCTGCTGCGGCATGTGCTAAAACGAAAAAAGAAGTTCGTCGGGTTAGCGTCATCGGTGGTGGTCAAATGATTGGTCGCATCCGATGCTGGCGATAAGATGATCGGGCCGGCCGGTCTGATTCTGAACCACAGAGACCGGCGTGGGACATGTACTCCTACTAGCTGTAGCTCGACTCCGAGGATAACAAGGATGTGTGTGTGCTGCAGTTGGGCGGGTAGGGGGTACCATACCAGTGGATACGGGTTGCTTTTGCTTTCTTGCAGATTTCCGGGTCAGGGCAAGATCTTTGCCGTGATTGTTTGGGTTTGACTTGGACGTTCAGCCTGCTGCTCAAACTAATGAGCACGCGGTTAGAAGGGAAAGGCAGCATTATGTCCATCGATCTTCTTCTCAAGTGGAAGCAATTTGCATATGCTGGCAAGTGGATCGATCGGATTAGATAGAGGATGGTGCGAGGAGCTGAGAGGACCATGCTAGCACGGCAGGCAGCCGGCAGTGACCTTTGCCTGGGGGAGGAGGTTTGGCGGCAGTTAGGCAGGTCATGTTCCGGGCATTTTGGCACCATTTTTGGGCCATGGAAAACGCTTAGCGCCGAACACGTACACCATATATCCCGGGCGATAGATATATACCACCTTTTTCTTCTTTCTTAAATTCCTAGATATATCACTTTAGTAGTGCCAATGTGCTGCGTCCGCGTGACCTTATCTTCACACCTTGTGCTAATCTGATGCCAGTGCTACATGTTAGTACGGCTACTACTTATGTATATATCCGCGAGGCCGTACAGCGTTGCAACTTGAGACGTTCAAATTGAAAAATAGCTGCAGGAAAGGAAGTGGTCCTCGATGGTACTCCATCGACCCGTCATCCTAAGACTAACCACAGTATCCTCGAAGCTGAATAGCGCTACCAAAAGAGAAGTTGAGAAAGCCAGCATGTTCGCTGGTTGGTTTCTAGGCTGCTAAGCTCGGCTGATACTGACTTGTTGTGAAAGAAAAATATTATTGGCTAGCTGATACGCCGTGGCCGAAACCAACAAGCTGAACATCTCAACAACCTAGTATTGAGCATCGACAATTCGACATGTATGTGCCTGTAGGACCAACATCAGAACCACCATCTCCTTTTTTCTATTCATGAGAAAGCATCAATGTCGAACGATGAAAGTAGATGGGCATATGGTGCCAACTCAGCATCGTTTACCATAGTGGTACTACCTGGTGCTGAAAGAAAGGAGAGAGGGTTTTACCTCTCCACTTTTACCACAATAGTAAGAGGTCCTCTAGAATAAAAAAAAAAGAGCATACGATTTTTGGGGCATGTTTTATTTTCCCCCTTGGATCCTGTGTTCTTTTATATGAACAAAACTACGATTCATGTCAAGCTATGCGTTTATCAAATATGCCCTAGAGAGTCCTTTGGGTTACTATGGGGAGTATGAAACCACAAAAAATCTGGAGGAAAATTAGCATAAGATTGTGTCTCATGAAAACTTTTCTTTGTCTCTCGGATTTTCTTAATTTTCTATGTTGCATACAAAGGCCATGATGAAAACTTTCCTACATTTTGAATTTATGTAGGATTATAAGTTCCATGTAACTTCAATCCAACGCTTTTTTTCCTATTCCTAAGAGATGCCAAAAAGGAACATTTTTGCCTCATTTTTAGTTTGATCAAACAAAATTTATATAAACAAGTATCATCACTTGTGAAATCGATTAGCCATACTATGAAATATGAATATACTTATTTGATATCATAAATATTTAATTTTTTAAAAACTTGGTCAAATTTAAGATGATGTGACTTAGCACTAAATATAATGACATTCTTTTGGTGACAGGGGGTACTTGCACGTCCGAATTCTTAACATATTGTACTACTTATGTAGGTCTTGTTTGGTGGAGCTCAAGCTTCGTAATTTTGTCGGTTAGAGATCTGGGTATATTTACATTATTTTCTTTTAGCTGTTTGTTGATAATCTGGATAAAAGAAGGAAGAGTAACTATTGTTTATGGTAGCTCCCAGTTCTACCATGAATCTGGAGCTGCCTTCTCGTGAGAAACAGACTCCGTAGCTATGTCGTGTGTGATCGTGCACGCAAGGCAACCACTGCCAGTTAATTTTGGTCATGTTAATTTCCCATTCTGTATATTAGTTAATATATACTCCGTACATACATCATGCGCCTACACGGTACACAGCACATGTGAACTGACGAGAGCCGCATGCACGACCATTCTTCTGCCCGCCTGCAGGAATTTCACATGGCCGCTGCAATGGCCACCGCTATCGTCACCAGTATTTTGGATTAGGTTGACAACCAAAAGTGGCTAAAGCATATAATGTATTCCGCCATCATATTTTTATCGTTAAGATAATCAGAAAACATATATGGATCATCCTATTTAGAGCCCAGACGAAGAAACAGGGGGTGCTAGCCCTGCTAGAAATCGTCAGACCGATTCCAAAACCGGCCAGGCCGGTTTGAGAAAGCTCCTCAAATACATGATATGATTGCACCATTGCGTTCCCCTCATCGAACTGACCGAAAACATATATGGTTTGCCTCGTTTAAAGTCCGGATGAATTAATTACAATTTTTGAAATAATTTCTGCACCGGACTGCAGCAGAACCGGCCAGGCTGGTTTGAACCTGTCAGGCCGGTTTGAATGCACCCTTGGCTGCCCAGGCCCTGTGAAAACCTGCCTAGTCGGTTTGTCTGTGTAAGTCTGATCCAAACTCTATTTTGATCAGGATTTAGACGTATTTTCCCATAGAAAATTTGGAGATCACGATCTGGAGTTGTTTTTTATTGGGATAAGACTGTTAAACATAGAAGTGTGTAATCTATATTTGGTAAGAGATCATCTATATTTGGAGCTGTGTCTCCTGATTGTCGTGTCCCATTGGTCACGCTTGTAACCTTCCATGTATGCGATCTTCTATATATATGAGTGGTCATGACCCATAGAGGTCATCTAGCGCCAATTACATTAACATGGTAACAGAGCCAGCTTTCTTCTAAATCAATGTCGACATCATCTTCTACCTCCTCCACCACCTCCGCCTCCACTTCCAGTCTCTCCTATGCTACTACCTTTGCCCCTATCCCAATTCTTCATGCCGTCACCATCCGACTCAACAAAACAAACTATACATTATGGCTCCCGTATCTGCGGGGTGCAAAGCTTATGGGCTTCATCGATGGATCCACTACCGCGCCTCCCCAGTAGATTCCTTCATCGACTGCTGATGGCGCCAAGCTCGTGTCTAACCCAGAATATTGCCTGTGGTATGATAAAGATCAACAAGTACTAAGTGGTCTTCTCTCATCGATGACTGCAGACGTCCTTTAGGACGTGGTGTCGGCCGCCACATCCAAAGAAGCCTGGGATACTCTTCGGCGCATGTTCTCCTCCGCCACGCGTGCGCATGCTGTCCAAGTGTGTGTCGATCTTGCTACAACCAAGAAGCGTGACCTCTCTGCTGCTGATTACTTCCACAAGATCAAGAGTCTGGCCTCCGAGCTGGCTGCGGCTGATGCTCCTCTTTGTGATGATGAGATCATTGCCTATCTCCTAGCGGGTCTTCCCCCAGATTACGATCCGTTCATCACATCTATGACGACAAAGAGTGAGCCCCTCACGCTCGACGATGTCTACTCACATCTGCTAGCATTTGAGGCACGCCAACTGTAGTACCAGGCGGAGACTCGTCTCAACATCAGCGCGTCGGCCAACTTCGTCGGCCGAGGTGGGCAGCAACGGGGCCGTGGGCAGCAGCGGGGCCGTGGTCATGGCGGTCCCCCTGCCCGCGCCCGAGGTCATGGCCGTGGCGGTCCTCCGCCCCAGGGATATGGACGCGGCGCCCCTCCCTGTTAGATCTGCGGTCATACAGGTCACACTGCTATCAAATGTTGGCATCGTATGGATGAGTCTTACCAGGAGGAACAACCCTATGCTGCGGTGGCTGCTACTTCCTCTTACAAGATCGACACCAACTGGTACACCGACACGGGGGATACCGATCACATAACCAGTGATCTGGATCGCCTAGCCTTGCGTGAACAATACCATGGTGGAGAAACGGTTCAAGTTGGCAACGGGGCAGGTTTGCAAATTATGCATATTGGTTCTTGTTCTCTTAATACTGCTACTTGTCCTCTTGATTTACATAATGTTCTCCACTTACCTGATATCTCTAAACACCTTCTTTCAGTTCATAAACTATCACGTGACAATAATGTATTTTTTGAATTTCATCCCTATCATTTTCTTGTAAAGGACCAAGCAACGAAACAAGTGCTTCTGGAAGGAAAGTGTGAATCCGGCCTCTATCCCATAAAGCCGTCCGATGTTGAATTCTTCAAACAAGCACTTGTCAGTGTCAAGGCATCCCCAGATCAGTAGCATGCTTGTCTTGGCCACCCCTCTACCCTAGTCGTGTGGTCCATTTTGAGTTTGAATAATCTTCCATACATCAAGGAGTCGAGTCCTTCAGTTTGTAATGCATGTCAATTAGGCAAGAGTCATCAACTCTCCTATATTCATGCCATTCATCGTTCTACATCGCCTCTTGAACTTGTTTTTTCAGATGTGTGGGGCCCTGCCCCTAAATTTGTTGGTGGATACAAATACTACATAAGCTTTATCGATGATTTTAGTAAATTTACGTGGATATATTTGATGCATGACCGCACTAAGGCTCAACGCATTTTCTTGCAATTTCAAGCACATGTAGAACGCCTCCTTGATACTAAAATTAAATGCGTCCAATCCGATTGGGGTGGGGAGTACAAAAACTTCATACTCAATTTTTTCGATCCCTTGGCATAGCTCATCGTGTTTCCTGCCCACATACTCACCAACAAAATGGATTGGCCGAACGCAAGCATCGTCATATAGTTGAAACTGGCCTTGCTCTCCTGGTTCATGCCTCCATACCGATTAAATTTTGGGACGAGGCCTTCCTCACAGCCACTTATCTCATCAATAGATTGCCCACTCGAGTCATTGATAATTTGTGCCCTATAGAACGCCTCCTCAAAACTCCACCGAATTATTCCATGCTCCGTATATTTGGTTGCGCATGTTGGCCCAATTTGCGACCTTATAACCAGCACAAACTTTCCTTTCGATCCAAAGTCTGCGTGTTCTTGGGATATAGTGGTCTTCACAAGGGATACAAATGTCTTGATATGGACTCTAGACGTGCGTATGTGTCCCGTGACGTTATATTTGATGAAACACTTTTTCCTTTCTCCACTTATCCTTCATCCAACGTTGTACCTAATCAGGACAATGGCAGTTTTAATTTAAACAATTACGATATGCATGTGTTTCCTGCTGCTAACCTTGTGAATGCAGCCCCTCAGCATGCAGCAGGTCCCGGGATGCCTGAAACCTCACCAGGATTGGCGCCGACACTCCCTGCCTCTCCCGTGTCCCCTACGGCACGCACAGAGGCTGCTGTTGGGATGTCATCTGCCGGCCCATCGCGGCAAACTACGTCACCGAGCGTCCGGCTTGAGGCCGTGCACGACTCAGAGGTTCCCGCACCGACTCCTCCTGCCCACAAGTATGGCACGCGCTTAAGCCACAACATCCAGAAGCCCAAGGTTTGTACTGACGGCACGGTTACTTATTCTGCCATTCGGACTTCAGATACAGAGCCTACATCGCATGTTACTGCTATGGCACACCCCCTTTGGAGGTCAGCAATGAATGATGAATTTCAAGCACTTGTCAAGAACAAGACCTGGCATCTGGTTCCTCCACGTGCTAGCCTTAATGTCATTGATTGCAAGTGGATTTTCAAACTGAAGCACAAAGCTGATGGCTCCGTTGATCGCTATAAAGCACGATTGGTCGCCAAGGGCTTCAAGCAGCAGTATGGAGTTGATTATGATGATACATTCAGCCCCGTAGTGAAACCTACCACTATTCGAGTCTTATTGTCTCTTGCAGTCTCCCGTGGTTGGTTTCTTCGACAGATTGATATTCAAAATGCATTCTTACATGGCCATCTTCAAAAGGACGTCTATATGAAACAACCACCTGGTTTTGTTGACTCGTCTCATCCTACTTATCTTTGCAAGTTGGACAAGTCATTATATGGCCTCAAGCAGGCCCCGCGTGCCTGATTTTCTCGTCTTAGTACCAAACTATTACAATTGGGGTTTCAAGCTTCTAAGGCTGATGTTTCTCTTTTCATGTTCAACAAAGGTGGCCTTCATATGTATATTCTCATCTATGTTGATGATATTATTATTATGAGCTCTTCATCATCGGCTACGGATTGTCTACTCATTCAACTTGAAGCTGAGTTTGCGGTGAAAGATCTTGGCACTCTTGGATATTTTCTTGGCATTGAAGTACATCATACTTCTACTGGCCTCATCTTGAGACAACACAAATACATCCAAGACCTGCTGCAGCGCACAAATATGGCCTCCTCTAATAGTGTTCCGACACCTATGCTTCCCAACGACAAGTTACTCTTAAAAAGTGGCGACCCTCTCTCAGCTGAAGATACTACACGCTATCGCAGTGTTGTTGGAGCTCTCCAATATTTGTCATTCACTCGCCCCAATATCTCCTTCTCTGTCAACCGGGTATGCCAATTTCTGTCAGCACCAACGACGGCTCATTGGGCGGCAGTAAAACGCATACTGCGTTATCTTCATTCCACGTCTGATATGGGGCTATGCATCACTAAATCTGGGTCTTTATTGCTAAGTGCGTTCTCTGATGCCGATTGGGCCGGGAACCCAGATGATCGGCGCAGTACAGGTGGCTATGCTATTTTCTTTGGTGGCAATCTGGTTTCTTGGAGCTCTCGCAAACAACCAACTGTTTCTCGCTCAAGCACAGAGGCTGAATACAAGGCCGTCGCTAATGCTACCGCTGAAGTAATATGGATACAAGTGTTGCTAAGGGAACTTGGGATCTCTCAGCTTTGGCCACCGTCCCTATGGTGTGACAACATTGGTGCCACTTATCTCTCTGCCAATCCCATTTTTCATTGTGGCACGAAGCATGTCGAGGTTGATTATCATTTTGTTCGTGAACGTGTTGCCTCTCGCCAACTCGACGTTCGCTTCATCTCATCAAAGGACCAGGTGGCCGACATCATGACTAAGCCGCTCCCGGTTACTCCCTACCGCAATTTACGGCGCAATCTGAACCTAGTCTATCACCGTCCAGATTGAGGGGGGTGTTAAACATAGAAGCGTGTAATCTATATTTAGTAAGAGATCATCTATATTTGGAGCTGTGTCTCCTGATTGCCGTGTCCCATTGGCCACGCTTGTAACCATCCATGTATGCGATCTTCTATATATATGAGTGGTCATGACCCATAGAGGTCATCTAGCGTCAATTACATTAACAAAGACCACACCTTTATATATATGAGAGGATCATGGCCGATTGAAGGATCCAACACAAAATCATCAAAAAAACACATCTACTATCTCTCTCTACCCTTTTTTTCTATCTACCTCTTCTCCACGTTCTTCGTCAGTGCTGCATGACTGGAGGATCGACGACGACGACGCTCTAGAGCGGTTAGGCCGGCTAAAGCAGCACATAGCCGCTGCACGCCCCGACGGGCCCTTCCGGACGTGTGGGGTTTCGGGTCTCAAAAGAGATATCGCCGGCGTGTCTTGCGTATCGCGCTTCCGACGAGGCACAAGGTCCGGGTGTGAATATCCTCCGGGCACCGGCCGATCCCTAAATCGGCTAAGTGCTACGTCGAACGATTTAGCTGATTATAGAGTGTGTGATCTAATTGAGCGTCGACGTATTAAAAAGTAGGCCTGCTCTGGAACCATTTGGTACGCAGGACGGGAGACACGACCCGGTGCGACGTGTATGTTCCCGGCACGACAGAGCTACCCGCCGGGGGAGACAAGACCCGGTGCGACGTGTATGTTTCCGGCACGACAGAGCTACCCGCCGGAATCGTGGAAAAGGATGGTACGGCTCGGGTAGTTTTCTCTTTTCTGGCAGTAACTTCTCACGTCCATGGCCACGGTGCACCCGCGCTGCACGCAACAGCTCACCTCGCACGCAGAGGAAGCTGGAGCTCGGCCTTCACAGCTCACCCCTGCTGCGTCTAGGATACGGACCGGAGACAGGAAGCGACACAGAGAGAGACAAGAGAAGCTGTGAAGACCGATCGAGAGCATACGCATGCGCATGCGTGTGTGACATTGCTTCGATGCTGTGGTGCCCGAAACTCCCGGTAAATGCGTGCAGGCGAAAAGGCATGTGTGACGATCGATCGAGATGGAGGAGATGTGTGAATGAACACAGATAAATGAAAATACTCCTCCGTACTATAATAAGGAGAAAAGGCATGTTTGGGTTGGAGACGTGGTCGTGCACCCGGAACCGGGGAGGGAGACGTGTCGCGCGCGCCCATTCGTCAACTGACATGGATGTCCATCCGCCCATCCGTCTGCGTGTCGGGCTCTCGGCGTCTGCGTGTCTTCTCCGTGCATTATTCAGAGCTGACCGCGCTGCCAATCGCCATTCGTCTCTCGTCTCGTCGGTTGACGTGGGCTTCCGTCCGCCGCGCGAGGTCATTGTGTGCGCTTCATAAGTGGTTAGTACTAGTACTATAATTAGAAGAGAGAAAAGATGGAACGAAGCCCTCCAATTGTACTCGCACACCACACCACCACGCCCACCTTAACGCCAAGCCAGCGACGTCTTCCCGGCTCGTTCGTGCGTAAGTACCTGACCAGTGATCAAAACCAAACGCGAGGGAAAAAAAAAAAACGAATCATCGGACTGGATCAGGGCGGCAGGCAGGACTCGGGAGTCAGGAGCCAGGACGCGCCACACGGGAAGCAGAGCAGGGATGTCCCTGCACAAACTAGGCGACCTTTGGACACCGTCCGGCCAGTCCTGCTGACTCCTTGCCTGGGAACCGAATGGAGCGCCGCGAGTATTTTCTGCGCGGGGGAAGCAAGTACAAGGGCCAACCACCGCCGCTGGGTCGCTGGGAGCCCGGCACGGACGTGGAAATGCCCAATGGGACGACGCTGGGTCCGTACTTCGTAGTAGACGTTAGGTGCGGGGAGGTACATCGCGACAAAATATTGAGTGCAAACCACATTTTCAGTGTACTACATGAAAACCTTTTAAAAAATTTAAAATTATGCATATTAATAGTGCATTGTCACAAATTTTGAGATTTAAAGGGTTTTCATGATTGCACCGAAAATGTGGTTTGCACTGAATATTTTACCGTACATCGCGGCCATCCCGCACTGATGCTCGGTGCCTTAGCATCTCCACGAGTCCCCTAATACAACTCCCCTGATAAGATGGTATTAGGGTAGCCTAATATCACTTTTTAGATTTATTAGGGGAGATGCTGCAGCAGTACCCTAATATATCTCTCCCAATACCCATATAAACGGTGGGTTCAACAGGCGTGTAAGAGAAAATATGGCTGAAAAGTGGTTGTTGTGATGGTCCCTATGGTATTGGAGGAGTTGTATCTTCTATTTTCTTGGAGAGATGAGGAAAATATTAGTGGCCACCAAAAGAAAATGAGAGGTATTGAGAAACTGCTGGAGTTACTCTAATATGACAGTTTTATATGGATAGATGGAGGTATCGTAGAACTGCAGGATGCTCTTATCCGATTTCTAGAAGGGGGGAGCTGGTTGGCGGAATGGATTAGAAGAGAAGAGTGCTGGCGGGGTTGTTAATTGTTAGCGATCTTCTCATGATTAATTAAGGAAGAATAGGACAGTGGTCGGTGCCGTACTCGCTAGTAGTTGAGATTGGTATCTACGGCAGGGGCAGTGGAGCGTCGCTGTGATGACTGATGATGGCATTCTCTCCGCGCCATCATGGTTTGTGGTGGTGAGGCAGAAGAATGTGTCTGTATGCGTAGTGTATGTGTGTGAGGCACGCGTGGAAGAGGAGGGCCGGGTTAACAGTTCAGATCAGGGGCACAGCCATACAGGACATGATCGAGTTTTTTGTTTGGGGCTTCTTTTAAGAGGCGCCGACGCTAAGATCATACGATGTGCAGCAGAGAGATTTCTGTTTGCTGTTGCATTTTCGACTTGGTGGGCCGTTGGGTCTGCCTAATCGTCGGTCCAACTTATGGCCCATTTAGTTGCTTATGATGTAGTCCATAATCCTCCTTGTAATTTGGTAGCCCATAGCTTAGCTGTCCTCAGGGCGAGTTTTGAGTCAGGTCAGGGTACTGATCCAGTTCTGGACAGTATTCCGTTTTGTATTTAGTCGCTTGTAGCCAAAGATTTGGCCTTGGTTTATAAGTTATGGAGATACCTTCCATGTTTAAAAAAGAAAAAGAAAAAAGAAAAGATAACCCCGAAAATGGAAATTAGCATTCCATGAGAAGTAAGCATCATCGGTATTAAAAAGTGGGACAACTAGAGTCTCCAATCAACATTACTTTGCTTGTAAACCATCACATTACATGCTGTCCAACAAACATAGACATACCATTTTACTGAGCCACTGCAAATGGCCATACACACGAACCAGTTCTTCCCGGAAGAAACCTCGATCTAAGAAAACTATAAAGTAAACCAACCAACCAACCAACCAAACCGTCTAGAAAAGGAACAAACTGAACGAGAACCTGCAATTACCCAAACTATTTTGCACAGCGGGGAAAGAAGAGCTTCGGAGTCAGCGTCGATTTGCTATACTGAAGGAGCTGACTTTCATTGGTGTAGCAACAACAAGCGGTGCTTCTGGAGAGTCACTGCTTGCAAACTTCTCGTGCATGAAGCGGCTGTCGACAATCGATTCATCCTTGAGGACAACTTTGTAGCAGTAGCAGCTCTTGAGGCCCTGCTGATCACGATAGCACTCATGGTTGCTGTCCTTGACTCGCTGGAAATTCCAAATGACACTGAATTTGCCCACTGTAGCAACAAGGTGCTTTTCCTGCTTCCCATTCTCTGTTACCTGATGAACTCAATTGAATGCAGAGGAACAGACATCAGAACAAATTCTGAACTATATTGAAGCATCAAGGAACATAAAATTCATAAGAAGCCAATACAATAGAAACGATCACACTAAAGCAAAGTTTTGCAATGCAAACACAGGTGAACACACTTGGCTACTCAACTGTTAGGAAAGGGTGTCAGTGGTAAGCCTTACCCTCGCCTGTTCAATGCGAGGAGACCGCGACTCGAACCCGGGACCTTCCGGTCACAGGCGGTAAGACTCTACCGCTTGCACCAGGCCCGCCCTTCTGTTATAATATTCTAACATTACTAATTTACTATGCAATAAACTGGAACTGCGAATTACCATTACAGGCAATGAGAAGTGTTCAAGGTGAGATTCATAAGCAGCCAATTTACAAGCAAATGATCACAATAAGGAAATGACGGTCACTACTACATAGAATTTTTGCAATGCAAATGCACATCACTTCACTAAAAATGGAATGCACTATATGCAATAAACTTGAACTGCAAATTACCGTTACAGGCAATGAGAAGTGTCCAAAGGTGCGATATATTTAAAAGTGGTCTTTAAGCAAGGTTATTTTTTTAGAAGTATAAGCAAGGTTATTTTCGCCTTCTGAATTGTTGAATCCGCTTCTCAAGGTTAAGTAAACAACTATAACATGATTCTACAAATGTCAGATTAGGAACATAATTATCGCCCCCCTACTTCAAACATGTACTTCTTACTATGTGCAGAGATCATGCTGTTAAAAATGAGGACAAAACAATCACTTCATACTAGTTGTTACCACTTCGAGATAAAACATGAATAAGCGTTCATATGCACAGAACAAAGGGTGAACAAGTTCTTTCCTCTGTGAATTGGCATTTAATTGGTACAGAGTTACTTCTTGTGAGAATAATTCCATTACAGCTATACAAATCACTTGCATAAATTAGTTAGTGCAGCAATGAACTGTTACTATGACCAGGACCAGAGAAATCTAGACAATTCACTTATCATGCATATTTGAATTAGCATTCTATTTAATTTTACTAGATTAGCTACAGGGGCATCTATTATTATGTGTTCAGAACAGGAGATTTGAACGTACCCATGAGAATTGCCCACCATGGAATTTGTTGCGAGTCCCTGCTAAAATTGAATCAAGTGGAGTGAGCTTCAGCAGCCTTGGTGCAGCAATCCTATTTCCCATACGGCCACTAAACCCAGTCTTTTCTTTTCCATCTTTGTCCTTGAAGATGGTGCATATCAAGATCAAGTATGTGTCAGTTGTTCCCAAAATCCATTTCCCATCATAAGTAACATCCACATGTGTAATTGGAGACCCAAGCCCTGGGAATGCTGTTTTCGCCATACGCATCGAGCTCTTAGAATAGAGTCTAATCTTCCCATCCACAGAACCAACAACAATTGAACCATCCCCAGTACTTGCAAAGCAATTGAAGTTGGTGCCACGCGAGAACTGATGACCCTGTGACCAGTTCAGCACTGGTGACTCTGATGAGCTACCGATTGTCTGCACCCTGCCTCTGGGGTCGCGCATATCCCATCTACACAACCTGTTGTCATCCAGGCCTAAGAATGTCGACCCGGAGGGTTCCAACTGCGCCCCCTTACTGTCATTGGCAATGTCTCGCATTGTGATATCAATTCCATCCTTCTCAAACCGCCATTCGGCGACAACCTTCCCAGTCTCAATATCGAGATGGTGGACACCACTGGAATGCAGAGCCTCTCCTGGGCTCATCAGCAGCATGTTAGTCTCGCCGCGCATCAGCAGTGCCTTCTTCGGTGTCGAATAGGCGCTCCCACTGCCGCCACGGCCCCCCGAGATCCTCACCGACGCGCCCTTCCCATGCAAGCCATGGCTGAAGTTCTTGACCACCTGTATCCCGGCGCCACCGACCAAGAAGCTGTTGTCAAGCGCCCCAAGCGCGAGGCTCTGGATGCTGTCGCCGTCGCCGGCCTCCTCCTCGAACTCCTCAAGCAGGTCCTTCGCTGGTGCTGCAGCGGGAGGGGTGAGGCTTTCCTTCGCGTCGGTCCAAACAGCGTCGTCGGCCTCGGCGGGCCGCGCCCACGCGGCGAACTCGGCGCCGAACACCTCCTTTCGCCCCTCATCCGTTGCCTCGACCCCGTACGTGTTCTCAAAGAGGCAGCGCTCGTAGTCCACCCTGAACCGGCGGAATTCGGCATCGGTGGGCAGTCGTAGAGCCCATACGGAGCCGCTCGCGGCGAAGTCCGCCCGGCGCTGCGCGGGGATCGTCTTCAGCTGGAGCGCCGAGTCCACGGGCGCGGAGACCCGCGGCCCCGGCCCGACCTCCAGGAACCACCTGGTGGAAGAGTCGTCGTCGCTCGACTTGTCGACGAAGGCGTAGGTCGCGCGGCGCTCGGCGGGCACCCAGTGCGCGGAGGGCGAGGCTCCGCCGATGTGGAGGTAGAGCTTGGCGGAGGTCGGACGCTGGTACTCGAGATCCAGCGACCTGAGCTTGGCGTCGATGGCCTCAAGCGACGAAGGGGTGGCGGTGCGGAGGAGGTCGTCGTCGCGCTGCCCCGCGCTCGCAGCGGCCTCCGCGACGGGTGATCGGGCGTCGTAGTCGTCCTCGTACTCCTCTTCTTCGTCAGAGGAGGTGAGGTCAATGTCCTCGTGGCTGTGGGAGCCGCCCATGGCGGTTGCGGTGGAGGGGAATTCGGATCGGGAGTTGCGAGACGGGCGACCCGGGGTGCGGTGCGGGAGAGGAGATCGTGAATTGGTGATGGAGGCGGGGAAAGTGAGATCGGAGCGGCGGGGAGTGTGTATAAGTACGCTGCAGGGGCCGATGTGGGGGCAGGGAGGGCAGGGGATGGTCGGTGCGTGTGGCGGACGTGACGCGCCCCACGCGCCGGAGACGGCGAGGCCGACGAGGTTCCTTCGCGAAGGGGGCGAAGTGGTTTTCTACTTTTTTTAATGATGATATTTTTTATTTGAGCGAATGACGATGGGTTTGATTTTTTTTTTTCAGGAAAACGATGGATTTTGATGAGAGAGACTGAGAGAGCTAACTTTTTTTTTGAGGGGAATGAGAGAAAGGCAGAGAGCAGACTAGGAAAGCCAACGGTGGGCATTGGGCCTGGGTCTGGCGAAAGCTGGGTTGGGCCGTGGAACCATAAGGCCCACGTGAGTGTGCGACTCGCCTGACACAGGCTATATGGCCCGCCCGTGTCTTCTTCCTATCGCCTCCAACTCCACACAAAACTAGGAGCTTCACTCCACTCTGCCCTCCGCCGCCGCCAACGCCGCCGCCGCAGCTGCCGAAGGCGGGAACTTGGCGGTGCTACTGTACGCGACTGCTCTCATCTCGTTCCCGCGCAGGTAACCCCAAACTCTCTGATCCAGTCTCATGTCTGATTCCGCATCTGTGTTAGTCCCCCAAGGTTTTGGAACCCTAGAAGGCTAACTGTTGGTTGTCGACGCCATCTCCTCTCGGTCCGTGAGCTGGTCGCGCGCAATTTTGTGGTTTAATTTCGTTAGTTTGATTCGGTGTTTCGATCGGCGTAACCCTTGTGTCTGAGTGGTCATACTGTGGCCATCTCGTGCTTAGATTGGAGTTGCTGAGCGTTCGCGTCGAATTCGCCTGACGTTTGTTATTGTTATAAAATCGCTTGTTCCCCCTTCCGTAGGGCTGTTCCGCTGTCCCTTTGGGTCAATAGAGTTACCCCTTTGGTTTAGGGAATAGGGATCTAACTTTGCTTGCAAGGATCATAAATTGTTCAGTCTTCCAAATATGATTATGACCACTCTGTTGTAAATTTGCGATGTGTGGCTTTATGCTGTAGCAGCAAAGCATCAGCTGGTACTCATTTTTGTTTAGAACATTGTTGAATTACGAATATGGTTGGCTATTCATACTGGGGATTGTGGCAGGTGGTGTCTGTGTGATGTTCTGTGAGATATGTCTTGATTTCTGTGACTCATCCCTTACCCTTAGTATCTTTTGGACATGAAAATTGTTTATAATGTGTTCTTTTGGTTAATTGTTTGGGAGTACTAATTTGAATTAACTCTATTTGTTCCTCTTGTGACTAAGTTCAGGATTTGTTCACAATGGCCCGTGTGTATGTTGGCAACTTGGATGCACGCGTGACTTCTGGGGAACTCGAAGATAAGTTCCGTGTGTTTGGAGTTCTGCGAAGGTCACTTTTTGTCAAACTTTATCCCGGTTTTGTATAGATATGTTTTTATAGTTTTTTATGTTTTCCGCCTTGAACGCATGGCAAGCCAACGTAAGAACCTAGTCATTCATATGGTGATGAAACCCCAGAGAATAGCTTTATGATGTTTTAGTGATTTATTTATGAGCTCACTAACTTATTGGAGAGGGTGATAGTTCAGAACCAACTTTGATTTCACTTTGCTCATATTCTTCATCAGATGTTTGTGTGGCCAACTTCCTTACCCAGTTTGTTAAACTTGTTTCGTTCACCGTGATATTTGACTTTCAAGGGCTTTGGTTGCCTTATAAAAAAAAATATTGATTGCGGTGGTGTAAAACTTTGCAAACTTGATCGTCCAACTATTTTGTCTGCAGAGGTGCTTTGTATTGTTTATGTCCACTGTGCACGCTCTTCCAACCATTTCTTTTTTTTTATTTTAAAAAAGGGCGTACCCAGTGCAGAGAGCTCCCACTCTGTGCGGGGTCTGGGGAAGGGTGTTAGTGGCAAGCCTTACCCTCGCCTGTGCAATGCGAGGAGACCGTGACTCGAACCCGGGACCTTCCAGTCACAGGCGGTAAGGCTCTACCGCTTGCACCAGGCCCGCCCTTCCAACCATTTCTTATTTTAAGAAAAAAATATTTTGGATCTTTTAGATGGAGGTATGCAGTCATACGTATCTTCATGTTCGATTTAGTGAGATGGATATGTTTTACCTGTTATATGTCCGTTACGACTTCTTTCTTTATGAGATGAAATGTGCTGTTTCACCTGGTGTAGTTCGCTAACTGTTGTTCTCAATGCAGTGTTTGGGTCGCACGTAAACCACCTGGCTTTGCATTTATTGATTTTGATGACAGGAGGGATGCGGAGGATGCTATTCGTGATCTAGATGGTATGTTAGCAGTGTCTTTTGGTTGAACTTGTTTGAAGCTCTGCCTGGACACACTTTAGTTTTGTGAAGAGAAATCCTGTGATTGTCCGAAAAGTTGTTCAATCAGTATTAAGAGCTTGCTTCTAGATTTGGCATTTTTTGGGTGAATGAAGCAGCATTTGGATTGTTCTGGATTTGCAATTTGTTACTCTTACTTCTCACTTTGCTCTTATTTGTTTATTTTTTGCTGGTGTTAACTATACTTTGGTGTATTGTTTCCGAAATAGGTAAGAATGGATGGAGAGTTGAACTATCTCGTAATTCCAGTGGTCGTGGTGGTCGCGATCGGTATGGTGGATCTGAGTCGAAGTGCTATGAGTGTGGTGAGACTGGACACTTCGCACGTGAATGTCGTCTGCGCATTGGCTCTGGAGGTCTAGGTAGTGGAAGACGTCGCAGCAGGAGCAGGAGCCGCAGCCGCAGCCCTAGATACCGCAAGAGTCCGAGCTATAGTAGAAGGTAACCATTTTTTTTTACTTTGTAGATTTCAGTTGTAAATTAACTCTCAAATTTTATTGCTTAACCTTAAATGCTGCCTATATCTTTCTTCGGTACTCCCTCCATTCCAAATTGTAAGTTGTTCTAGCTTTTCTAGATACATAGCTTAATACCTAGACATACATTATGTCTAGATACATGGTAAAAAGCTATGTATCTAGAAAAGTCAGAACGACTTACAATTTGGAACGGAGGGAGTAACTGATACTATTCTGCTTTAATGCCCTTCTATTGTAGATTCATTACGGGCTTGGATTTTGGCTAGCAAGCCTGCAATTTGCTACTATGCCAAAATTGCATTTCTCATTTTGCAGGCTTCTCTAATTCTTTCTTTTAAGGGACAATTGTCTGGCGGACATCCAAAGTGATGGTTGTTTGCTAGCGGACACCCCATTTTGAGCAGTTTGCCAGAAGACACTCTGGTCCGTCAGCAAACGACCATCACTTTGGATGTCCGCCAGACAATTGTCCCTTCTTTTAATTACCTTTTACAAAGCAGCCTTAAATTAACTGCTCTGCTTGCAGGAGCTATAGCCCTCGTTATCGCTCTCCAAGGCGTCGTAGTCCTTCGCCAGCTCGTGGGCGCAGCTATAGTAGGTCGCCGTAGTACAACTGCAACAAATAGGTATCTCCCTTGCTAATGGGTATGCAAATCAGTGAAAATACAACTCTATGTTCCTGGACAGCTTTATAGAATACATATACCTCACATTGCCATGTGCTGTTATGCAGAGGTAATGATGGCAGGTACTGGTGTAGCAGGAGCTAGGCCTGAAGCCCTTGCCTGATTCTCCTCTGTGTGAGAACTTGGTCCTTGGTTTGGCTGTCAGGAACAAATTTGGAACTGTCGTCAACTGCATGACTTCAGTTCAGGTTTAAAACCTTATCTAGCTTATTGTGATTGTCTTGATTATGCCATTAAAGAACTTTTAAGATTTGGATGTATCATGCCACTAAGACATATTACCTTTCTTCTCTGTGTTAAAAAGGCATGTTCTGCTTAAACGACTCGGCCAACTACGGCTCTCAGTTGTAGTCTTCATGGTTTTGTTCCTCCATTCTTGGCACGTCCTTACCTGCAAACGTTGTCAACCTTTCATTACTATCTGCCTTCGATGTTTCATCATGAAATTCTTCACCGAAGATGCTACTTCGTCACAAATTAGTAATATCCTTTTCCCCATATAGTTGATAATAAGGATTGAGTGTACTGAGCACTAACAAATGCAGCTCGCGAAAGTAAGGCCCTTGATTTTCGTCATAGAACAAGAGCAGTTATTTTAATTGCAGCACTCACGTGAAAATAAATCTACTCTGCATGCTGGGGATTGGGGCGAATGAAGTGTGGCCTTCAGCTGCACCTAGTTGGGCATCCAAGGAACCTAGTCAGGCTGACTTCAGCAAGAGGCGCAGCCTTCGACTAAACGTGTTAGTTTTATTTCTTGTGGTTTTGGTTCTTCACTTCTGTTCCTTGTGTTCTGCCTTCACTGCACCATATTGGTAGTGGTTGAATAATGCTTCTGTCTGTGGTAAGTTATTCTTGGTACAATTGCTCTTCTTTTTCTCCTGATCAGTGTATGTTGGACTTTCTGATAGAGTTAGCATCAATTGTAGTATAAATATGTCCGGAAATTAATTGTAATTCTATGTGAATACTCTCAGAAAACATACACAGATTTGAGGTATAATCTGCTCTTGGCGAATGATTTTTTTAAAGATCATTCCAGTGTCCCCTATAGTCTTCTTCTGAATGCTTCATTTGGGCCATGCTGGACTTCCGCATCTGTGCAATAGTGCTATCGTATTGCTTGGCATTCATGTTGCATGTTAGTTGCACTTTTCCTTATGGAATGATGGATGGTTCCTGTTATTGTTGCATTGCATTTGCGTGCCATAAAGGATATGGTGCAGCAGTTTAATTTGGATCTTGTATTAATTGACCGTCTTTGTTTCTGGTTTACATATGTCAGCTCCTCGGTAGGTTGGAAGTACATTGTTTCTGCTCGCTAAATCTGGTGCGGCTTTGAGTAATAAGTTCATGAAACTTACTTTTTGGGCTAGGTCCTTGCCCACTTATTTAGAGTCGATGTGTCATGTTTTTTTGGTCGTCTATGGTGTGCGTGCTCGGCTGGGTACTGTTTGCCTTTAGATGCAGCAACCCACATGGGGCACACGCTGGTATTTCTCTGCTAGCGAAGTACCTCGTTATGCCTTCGCCGTATTGAACATGTTCCTAATTTTACATGTTAAGCCAACAGGTTCCAAATTTTAGTTGTCACCATCTCGTGTGTGCTAGTTTTGGCCTGAATATGTGCTTAACAATGGATTGGAATGAAACAAGTACACGCTGGACCAGCTTGAAGGTCTACAACTGGTTGCCCTTTCGAAATTGTGCGTAGAAAATTGCACATTTTTCCAGCATGCAACCGAAAACAAATGTGAGCGACTTATTTGTCTGAGCTTAGCTTTGTCATATGACTAGTTAAGTTATCACGAACAATACTCCTTGTAAATTGGATTTGTCTTTATCCTACATTTTAGTCTTGCCTCTCAACGACTAGCTATCACAATATCACGGTTTGCAGCGGATTATAGCGGCTAGTCTTGCTTAGCAACGGGCTATTCGGTGTGGGACATTGTCGACAATGAGATTTCGTCTTGATGGCTTTGTCTTTCGGGGGATGGCGGTGTAGTGTAGTGACCAGTTCGTGGTCGTTAGGTGGCGGTGAAGCGTGTGTCCTTGTTGAGTTGTGGCTCGGGTCGATGTCCCAATTCGACCGGCTAGAGTTGTTTTTTCTTCTTCTTTGAGTTGGAGTTTTTGGTGCGTGTTGATAATATTGTTTCTGTTTATTTTTGCTCAGTCTGGGTTTTATCTACTTTTTAATATAATCGGCAGCTCTTCTGCTATTCATTTAAAAAAATATCACGTTGAAGACAAATCCATTGTATAGGGGACTTGGTGAGCATAAACGAAACATGTTCTAGATACATCCATTTACAAACAGTTTTACCTTGTACCCAACAAATACGTGCCCACCCTTTGTACCTACGCTTCCAATATCACGCGTCAAGTAATTCCTTCCTTCTCATGTGCATCATCTACGGATACGTTTCCTTCATTGCATTATTGCCATATTTCTTCTCACGTAGGAGTACGATGCTGCGAACCGGATAGGTTTGGGACATCGTACTGATCTTTTTTTCGCACACCCTTGTCGCAACCGCGCCGCCAAAGAGGACGCGCTACGCCACCATGCCAGCCTGATCCGACGGCACGATCACTGACCTAGCAAATGCCAAGTACCCTGCTAATGCTCAAGGCAACGGAGATGCAGGAGTTGCCCACAAGACTGTCCCTGATCAAGCTGAAGAACAGGACCATGAAATGAAATGACAGGAACCAGTGGCGTTCAAAAGGCGGGAAGTGACGTGGGCATCAAATGTTTGGACACTAATCAGGAGTATTAGACATAACCTAATTATAAAACTAATTGCACAGATAGAGGCTAATTTGCGAGATGAATCTATTGCCTAATTAATCCATAATTTGATAATGTGGTGCTACAATAAACATATGCTAATTATGGATTAATTAGGCTTAATTGATTCGTCTCGCTAATTAGTCTATTCATGTGCAATTAGTTTTATAATTAGCTGATGTTTAGTCTTTCTAGTTAACATCCAAACGTCCAATATGATCCGCACTAAACTTTAGCCTATGAATCAAACAACCCCTAAGACGTGGGCTGGAGAAAGGCGGCCGAAGAATCCCAACACGAAGTATGCCGGGCCTAATTGGCGTCCCTGGTAGCTGACCTTGCTGTGGATACTTGAAGGGAAAGAAGCTGAAGAGAGGTGGCGTGAAGAATCAAAACACCGAACCAGCAGCGTAAGATGGCAATGGCGGCGATCCACGACATGTCTGTTTGTATCTGGGAGGAGTTTTATCTATCGAGTTCATGTTCTTGACATCCTAATTGAGTTAAACTAAAAAAATTGCCGAGAGAAATCCCATCTGTTCTGTTGTATCCAAAGGCCAGAGCTTGAGAGATCTGATCATCATGAATATGTTCTTCATAGCACTAGGATAGGCCATTAGCAGGGCAAGCGTTTAGGGAAAACACTGTGCAATTGCTTGGTCCACGACGGATGAAGTCAATCCCCAAACCAAACAGGCTCTTAAACTTTTCAGATAAACTCAAAACTCGAAACATGCAGTCAGGTTTCTCTTGTTTAAAATCCCAGTGTAAACAATATATTTAGTGTGTGAACATGACGTAAGCAACAGAAGGCAAGAAGCAGGATACAAGCAGCCTGTTCGCTTGGTCGTAAACGATCGTAAATTTTCAGCCAGAACAGTATTTTATCTCACACCAAACCAGCCAGCAGTAAATAATCCACGATCGTTTACGGCCTGCCGAACAGGCTGAAGTCTGGTGTCTTTAGTCTATCGCTTGACCTTTCATGGTTTGCCATCAGCTACAGCAAGTTACAAAGCCAAACTGACTCGCAATGGGGCAGTTCTCACAAAATGTTAGCCAAACTCAGACTTTTGCCGGCAGTTCTCACAATGCGGCAGTTTCTTCATGGCAACTTGTATGTTTTTGCAAATCAAGAACCCTGCAGATTACTGGAGAGCTAATAAGAACCTTTTCAAAAACTAAATACTTTAAGAAGAAATGTTGTGACCGAATCCAGACGATTAAGACAATTGCAACTGCTTGAAGGTAAACAAAATACTACCCTAATCAAAGGCCTCCATACAATCCGATAGTTGTATCGACAAAGTGGCCATTCTCCTAGCAGGTTTACGCAGTTTGTAGACACGAGCCGTAATAACAAAGGAAAAATTCCAAAACAAATGATGACTTCATCCATGAATGCTTGGAAAAGGTAGCATCTACGTATTATTCAGATTGACATTAACGTCCAATATCATATTCCTTTGAGAGGACACAGTCTAAAGAAAAGACAGTGAAGACATAAGTTGGCTAAAGAAAAGATAGCACATACAAGCGACAAGGTATATGTTAGATACCCCATTAGAATGTTTAGGGCCCAATTAGAAAGCCTAAGGCTCATTTGAGAATGATTAGGGCTCATTTGTAATTTGCACGGACTATTTTTAAATATAAGTCTATCGAGGGAAAGAATAAAAATCTCTCCTGCCACCTCCCCTATAAAAGGTGAGCAAGGGGAAGGTGGAGAGGACCTTTGACCCATCTCTCATTTAGCTCTCTCTCTCCTCTTCTTTCTGTGTTGTGTAGAAACAGTGTAGTTGTCCACCTTGGTTCATAATGGGAGCTCCAGAACATCCGTCATCTCAGCTGATATCCAGCTCAAACAGTTCCATACTGTAACCTTTTGGTCGTTCTTTTGTAATCTGGCCATACACCCTAGAATTTGAAATTATGTGACCAATAAGTGGTGTGTCCCTCTGTCATGGAGGCTAAGTAAGCATTATAACATCACTCAGAGCTGTAGGAATGTATCGACATAGAGGAATTGGGTGGTGTGACATTGGACAGAGAGTCTCGTTGTTATCAGCATACAACTGAGTGAAGAGGTTGGGAATGTGCACCAGTTTGCTGTCTCATACTCTCACTTGCACTCCTCTACCAGTGATCGGTTTGCTATCTCATACTCTCACCTACACTCCTCTACCAGTGACCGCTCAGGGAGCGTGCTTTAAAGCTGAAGCTTATATATGTAAGTTAGAATATCTAGCATTTATATATACACATATCATTTAGTCATGAATGGGTGAACCCTAGATAATTTGGTTTGAAGATCAAGCTTTTTAAATGTTTTTTCTTCAAAATTTGCATTTTTTTGCAACGACATCTAATCTGTTGGTTAAAAGTGTCTGCAATAGCTATAATTCAGAATTACAATTTTGTGTGTGCTTCATAGTATGTGGAAGCAAAATTAAAGTGGTTGCTTGAAAAGGACAATTTTGGTTCTAGGATGGAAGCTCATAGCAAATATTGAGGGATGGAAGCTCCTAGCAAATGCGTACATGTACGTGTTGTGTGTGCTTCTAGGATGGATGCTCTTAGTGATGCGCACATGTTGAGTCAATGACTCATGAGAGCGGTTCTCATGGTCATACAGAGTTATATTGGGTATTTTTTATGTTGCAGCTATAGATTTGCTGTACTATAGTTGAGGGCTACTATTAGGGATCAAACTAGCATGAGTCTTGCATATTGTATAAAAATATCTAGCTTTATGCTATATTTGAGGGTCCTAGTCATGTCTTTTGGTCTCACCAATGCTCCTGCATTATTCATGTATCTCATGAACTCGGTCTTTATGCCGGAGTTGGACAAGTTTGTGGTGGTATTCATTGATGACATCTTGATATATTCCAAGAACAAGGAAGTGCATGCCCAACACCTTCAGATAGTACTGACTCAATTGAGGGGACACAAGTTGTATGCCAAATTTAGCAAATGTGAATTTTTGTTAGATCGAGTGCAGTTTTTAGGGCATGTCCTGACACCTCAAGGTATATCTGTAGATCCAACCAAGGTGCAAGATGTGCTAAATTGGAAGTCTCCTAAGTCAGTGTACCAGATTCATCAGTTCCTTGGTCTTGCTGGATACTATCGACGCTTCATTCGTGACTTCTCTAAGATAGCTCAGTCGATGACCAAGCTGCTCCAGAAAGAGGCCAAGTTTGTTTGGAGCCCGGCTTATGAAGAAGCCTTCCAATCTTTGAAGAAATTTCTTACCACTGCTCCTGTCCTGGCCCAACTAGATATTGATAGACCTTTTGATGTATATTGTGATACCTCAAAGATGGGGTTGGGATGTGTGCTTATACAGGATGGGCGTGTGATAGCTTATGCTTCACGCAAACTAAAAAAGCACGAGGTGAATTATCCCACCCATGATTTAAAGCTGGCTGTCGTGGTGCACGCTCTAAAAATTTGAAGGCACTATCTGTTGGGAAACAAGGTTCATATTTTTACAGATCACAAGAGCCTCAAATATATTTTCACTCAGTCCGATTTAAATATGAGGCAAAGGAGATGGTTGGAATTGATCAAGGATTATAACTTGGAGGTACATTATCACCCCGAAAAGGCCAATGTGGTGGCAGATGTTTTGAGCCAGAAATCATATCAGGTTGAAGAAGCACCTTTGTCTCTCAACCATGTTGAGGTGCTAGCTCATATTATCTTAGTCTCAGATTTACTTGAGTAGATTATAATGGAGCAAACACAAAACACTTTAGAAATTCCTCACATTAAGAAATTAATTGCTGAAGGGCATGATCCTCAGTTTAGTGTTGATGAGCAAAGGGTAGTAAGGTATAAGAACATATTTGTGGTTCCATCAAATGAGGAGATTAGAAGAAAGATTTTGGATGAAGCTCACCATTCCAAATTGTCTATTCATCCTGGCAGTAACAAGATATACCATGATTTGCGCCACTTGTATTGGTGGTCCAATTTGAAGCACGATATCACCAAGTACGTCGCGGAGTGCGACACTTGTGGGTGAGTTAAGGCAGACCATATGCGTACCCCAAGATATTTGCAGCCCTTGCCCATTCCTATTTGGAAAATGGAAAGATATTTCCATGGATTTCATTGTGGGTTTACCCCGCACATCTAAGGGCTATAACTCTATTTGGGTCATTGTGGATCGTCATACCAAGTCAGCTCATTTTCTCCCAGTGGATTCCAAATATTCAACTAGAAGGTATGCCAAGCTATATTTTGACCAGATTATGACCCTACATGGAGTTTCTCTTACTATCATCTCTGATAGAGGGTTAATCTTTGTCTCCCGTTTTTGGGAGCAACTAGCAATGTCTTGGTACTAGTCTCCTTAGAAGTTCAGTGTATTATCCACAAACTGACAGCCAAACAAAAAGGGTAAATCAAGTACTTGAGGACAAGTTGAGAGCTTTTGCCATTTCTTTTCCTGAGAAGTGGGACGAATGCTTGAACTTAGTTGAGTTTTCTTATAATAATAGCTATCAAGAAAGCATTCGTATGGCACCATTTGAAGCTCTGTATGGGAAGAAATATAGGACACCACTTAACTGGGTTGAAGTGGGAGACCATAGATATTTTGGGTCTGATTTCATCAAAGAAGCTCGAGAGCAAGTCAGTGTTATTCAGAGTCATTTGAAGGCAGCTCAGAGCCGACAGAAAGCTTATGCGGACAAGCGAAGAAGGCCTCTACAGTTTGTAGTTGGGGATCATGTGTACCTCAAAATGTCTCCTATGAGAGGGGTGCACTGGTTTGGTGTCCGTGGCAAGCTAGCCCCTCGATATGTGGGTCCTTACAAGGTTTTAGAGCAGTGTGGCCCAGTTGCTTATCGTCTCCAACTTCTAGATATTTTATCGGCGGTACATGATGAGTTCCACGTATCTTAGTTGAAGAAGTGTTTGCGAGTACCTGATGAAGCTATGGAAGTTGAAGGACTTCCCCTCCAGCCTGACTTGGCGTATATTGAGCATCCTGTCAAGATCTTGGACAAAAAAGAAAGAGTGACAAGGAACAATGTGGTGAGATTCTATAAAGTTCAGTGGTAAAACCACTCGGAGGATGAAGCCACGTGGGAACAAGAGGACTATATCTTGAAGCATTACCCTCGTCTTCTTTCTAGTTCACCGAGGTAGTTGTCTGCATTGAAATGTAATTCTTATCTACTTTTCCACACTAGACACATGAAATCTCTGGACGAGATTTTGTTTTAGGGGATAGATTTGTAACACTCTCGGTGTTACACTACAAATCTTTTGCTAAAACATATCATGAGTATCATGGTTATGTGTTATTGCATGTAATATAAAGGGTAGATCAATTTATTTAACTTGAAACAATCATCGGAAACACGAAACAAAAGTTACATTTCATAGTCAAGTTAGATCACTTAGGGTTTTTAATTAATTTTTATTAAGCGAAAATGCTATAAAACGTATATACGAAACTTTAATAAAGTTTGTAGTACAAGCTTTATAGATGACGATGAAATACTTGAGGTCAAAAAATGAATTCACTAGCTAGCTTACCTAGTAGCTTGGGAATCGAACTTGACACGAACCCGATCATGACTTAGTCGATTTCGAGTTTGAAAAGTGGTTTGACAAGGCCAAGTTTGGTAATTTTTATAGAAGAATTGGATTAATTAGTGGTATAGTTTCATGGCTAGTTTTGATAGCCTAATATGCCCTCTTAAGAATGGCTTAGGTGGTTTGTCGATTAGATCAATGTTTTAGGTTTATTCAAACGCTTTAAAAAGCATGCATGGCACGTTCCAGCCGGTTTCAGCGACTGGGCACGGTCACCGTGCCTCGGCTCTTGGCGTCGCCACGCCGGCATGCCCAACGCATGCACACTACCACGTAGAGCCCGCATCACTGCTGCTGCGCCCAAGCACGTGACTCACGCACGCAAGCACACCCGTGCTCATGCGCACCGCCGTGCTCGATGGGACGTTGGGGGCCGACGGGCCTAGCCGCTCTACTTCATTGCTGTCGTCGTGGGCCCGATGCCCTGGCTGGTCCGGTACCGCCTGCCTTGCCGTGTCATCGTGCTGCTACTAGCTGAGGTCAAGAGTGCTGGGTCGCCCGTGTGCGCCCACATTGCTTGCATTGCGTCCGCCTACATCGTTGTGCCATCGTCCCGTCACCGTGCTACCCCACGCCGTCACATCTGCCTATGCCACTGCACGCTACCGTCGCATCCGCATACGCCTCTATGTCACTGCCATCTCGATTTAGTGCACGTGGCCTTGCTAAGGCCACCGCTTGTCATTTGCCATTAATGGCGCCACGGCTGCGCTGCTACGCTATCACCGCACGCACGTGGGTATGCCCCCTCTCCTGGCTATGCTGGCTCGCAATGATTGCTCAGGTGTGGTCATCACATCCTACCAAGGCTCAGGCAAGCAGTCGAACCCTATTCCCTTCTTTTCCCCTCCCTCCTCTGCTATCGGGCCAGGCAGGCCGTGCCTTTAATCTAGCTCGGTGAGGTCATGTCCATTCAATTCAACGTGCTTCCGACTCTGCCTTCAAGTCTTTTGGCCAACCGACCCCACACTGGGTCCAATTGTGCTTAGGCAAGCTCCAATTTGGAGCCGGCGTCCGCCATCACGCCATTTAAGACTTAGCCACCATTGTCGCGGGCATTACCCGTCTGGTTTTCCTGAGCCCAATTGCTTGCACCCCTAGCCTCACCTCATAGCCCTCCTTGATGTGTGCACCTTAGCCAAGCCCTCACTATTTCCCTTGCAGCGTTGACGCGGTCGTGTCTGCGTGGCTCACTGTCGCCTTGCCGCACGCACGTGGCCGGCAAGACTGGGGTAGTCTCCGGACGCACCACCACTTTGAGACCCTATAGCTTATTCGCTGACTATATTTCTTCTTCGATGGCGGAGCTCATCTAAACGGAGTTGCCGCTGGCACAGGTTGTTCGCCGCCAGGGAGGGGGCTCTAGACCACGTCATCGATCGTCGCTTCGCCGCCCACCGCTTTGTGTTAGCGCCTATGCAAGCATTGGCTCGCTATCGGGGGTGAGAAGAGGTCAGGATGGCCGACGTGCCGGTCCTATGCCAGCACCTCCGTATCAGTGCGCGCAGGTGTAGCCGGAGGACCTGCCTATGGTAAAGAAGAAAACAGGGAGGGACATGTTTGTAAAAGAACTGACTATAGGAATAGTGTCATGGGTCGCAGGGTGATTGTCGATGTTTCACCACCGATAGCCTGCCACAGGAGTACCCAAGGCAGTATGTTTGGGCTTCAGCGTATGCGGAACTTGATGGTTAATGCAAGAGATAGTCGATTTATCCTGGTTCGAACCCTCAATCTTTGATCAAGTAATGGCCCTATATCCAGTCAATATTAGCCTTTGCGTTGGATTGATTGTAAAGTGTTGTGTTGCATTATCCCCCATCCCTAGGAACCCTGCCCTCCTTTATATAGTCAGGAGGTCAAAATCCTAGTCGGTTTACAATGAGAGTTCCTTGTAGGATTATAGAATAATAATACTACTAAGATTACAGGGAAAGAATCCTAGTTAGACTAGATCTTCTCCCTTCCTTATGGGGTATCCTATGGGTCCCGCACTGACAAGCCCCTGAGCACTTCATGGTTGAGTTTTGGAAGCCTCGCCTTGTTCCTTCAAGTCTTGTTGAGCAGGAACAAGCATCGTCCAAGTGCTTTCTTAAGCAAAACCGTGTAGCGCTTCGTGAGATCTTCGCGTGGTGTGTACCTTTTTGAAGAAAAAAGTACTCCCATTTGAGTGTAGCCCACGAGCCTCTTGCTGTTTGGCATAAGGAGCTTGAGGGTCTTCTCTTGAAATCACCTTGAATCTTCATCGAAGGGCTCCTGAGCATATACCCGGGTTCTTTGTCAAAAAGAGGTCGGATATAGTTATGTCTAGGTTCTTTTTGTCGTATGTCCTTGAAGTCGTCTGTCTTGAAGAAGTCTTCTGAGTGATGTGCGCTTTTTTGAAGGAAAAAGTGCACTCACTGAGTGTAGCCCCCGAGCCTCTTGCTATTTGGAACAAAAAGTTGGAGGGTCTTGAATCTTATGTTGTTTGAAAAACTGTTGTCTTGAAATAGTCCTCTTGTCCGGGTTCTTTTTGTCATGTGTTCTTGAAGTCGTCTGTCTTGAAGAAGTCTTCTGAGTGATGTGCGCTTTTTGAAGGAAAAAGTGCACTCACTGAGTGTAGCCCCCGAGCCTCTTGCTATTTGGAACAAAAAGTTGAAGGGTCTTAAATCTGAGTTGTTCAAAAGAACTGAAAACCTCTCCTATTGCAGCCCCTGAGCATATATCCGGCTTTGTTGTTTGTTTTTATCTTTGATCGAGTACTTTTGTCCTTTTTTTAGCTGGAGCTATGGTGGCCTTAGTCGAGAGTGAGGAAGAAGAGGATGATGTTGCTGCCCTCGTTACTTGTCGGTGAGTTCTTTTCTTGTTTTCCTATTGTTGAACTCCTCTTTTTGTTTTGACTTTGGTCTTGTTCTCTTGTAGCAAGCAGTCATCAGGTTCGAGTTCTTCTAGGGCTCCAATACCGACCGCATCGCTCCTGTCGCAGGGTGGCGGTGATGTTTTTGCCACTATGGTTCCCCCTACGAGGTCTTCTTTTGATTTTATGAAGAAGAAGATAGCTGAGTGAGTGCATTCTAGTTTTATTTCTTTGCTTCTGTTCCCCTTTCTTCTTATTCTTATTGGCGAGTTTCCTTGTCAACTTTCAGGCCTTCGTCTTTCCTGAACCTACAGTCGACTTCTTGTCAGACCTCCGGTGCACCCTTGTGTATTGAGTCTCAAGACTCAGAACGCACAGTCGTCGAGGTGGCTGTGAGGGGGATAGAGTATGCAGCTACTGATTTGCTGACTCCTGAGGTGACCATGGCCATGGCGGCGGGTTCATCTAAGGGATTGGCTGTGGCTTCCTAAGAGATTGCCCTGGTTGTGCCTTCTTCGCCTCGGCCGGCTTCTCCCTCTCCTCTTCTTGCTTCTGGTGGTCCGCTTTTGGCTGATGATGTGGTGCAGCAATTTGATGCCACTCATCGATTGTCAGAGCTAACTGCCGCCTGGGGAAGCTTATCGACCCTTGCGACTTCTTTTGGGGAAAAGCTCCAGGTAAGTTTTTCTATAGTTCTTTCTTTGATGTTCATTTTTCTTCTATCCTTATGTCTTGTTTTTCTCTCTCTTTTTGTGCAGTCTTTTTCTTATGATCATACTGACTTCTTTTTCTCGTCTAAAAATGAGAAAAAATTGTCTTCTGAGGTGAGTACCCTGAAGGTTGAGCTTGACCTCTATCGGGCCAAGTTGGAGACCGAGCGTCAGATGCATCAGAAGGAGGAGAAGGCTCTCCATGCCCGGGTGGCTGAGGTAGAAAAGCAGAGGGATGCAGCTGCCTAGGAGGCCTTGAAAAATGTGGAGGCCATGAAGAAAGAGTGCCATGGTATCACGAGTTCTTTTTTGCTTCCCTTTGTATTTAAATTTGCCTTTCTGCTGACTTGTTTTTTGTTGATTGGTCTAGCTCTCTGAGTTGAAAAGCAGAAACTCTCAAAGGGTATCGAGGAGATGAAGATGCTCGTTCGTACTAGCCACAATAAGGCTGAGGAGGTAATTACTCAAGCTAAAGAAGAACTCACGCTTGCTAAGTTGATTAGGCATGGAGCTGACAGAGATCTTGTGCAGACCCAAAAAACCATTGAGGACTTGACTGGCAAGTTGGCAACGGCTACTGAGAACTAGAAAGCTTTGTGGAAGTCTTTTCGGTCAGTAGCCGACCTTCTCCGAACTCCAGCAGATGATGGTCATTCTTGGGCTCAGTTCATTCCCCAAGTGCTGACCCGTTTCTAGGAGTTTGTGAAGAGGTGTGCCCATCTTTGTACCAGGAATGTTCTTGCCCAGGTCCGGGTTCTTTTTCTAGAGTTTCCTTTGTCCAAGGTTGCTGATGAAGCCGAGAGTCAAGAGTATCTGGATGCTGTCGAGAAGTTGGAGCCTGAGGTCAATGATTTAGCCAGGAAGATTGTAGATAATCTTAACATTGATGTTTCTTCTCCTGATGACAATGCTTGATATAATCGACCTTTGTATTCTAGCTTCTGTAATAAAACACTATACTTGAAGATTGAATGGAGATTCTTTATTTTTTGTTGATGTTTGTATTTCTTTATCTCGTAAACAACCCGGCTTAGGTAAATCACTGTCTTGACAAACTTTCTTGATCTATTGAGAGCTTCTCTGGCTTTAGTTTATGCCTTATAAACAACTCGGTATATGTAGATTGATGTTTTGATAGACTTTCTTAATTTGTTGAGTACTTGTCTGGCTTTCGTCTATGACTTGTAAACAACTCGATATATGTAGATTGATGTTTTGACAGACTTCCTTGATTTGTTGAGTGCTAAAGAGACTTAGGACATCTCTAGCTTCTTCTTTTTGGCTTAACTTGTAGTGTGGTCAGCATCTGGTCGCTTCTTCTTTTTGGCTTAACTCGTAGTGTGGTCAGCATCTGGTTCTATCTCTGGTTGCAAAAACATCCTAGGATCGACAAGCCCCCGAGCACTTCATGGTTGAGTTCTGGAAGCCTCGTCTTGTTCCTTCAAGTCTTGTTGAGCAGGAATAAGCGTCGTCCGAGTGCTTTCTTGAGCGAAACCGTGTAGCACTTCTTGGGATCTTCTGAGTGTCGCCCTCGAGCCTCTTGCTAATTGGAATAAGGAGCTGGAGGGTCTTTGTCTTGGAATTCCTCTAATTTATGCTCAGGCTTAGTTTTAGTCGTTTTGCTCCTTTGGTTCAGGTGTTAGCTTATTAGCTACCCTTATCAGCGGGCTCAAGCATCTTTTTGGCTCTTTTGCTCTTGGCCAGTATGCTCAGGCGTCTTTTTAGCCATTTTGCTTTTTGTTTCGGGTGTTAGCTTATTAGCTACCCTCATCGGCGGGCTCAAGCATCTTTTCAGCTCTTTTGCTCTCGGCCGGTATGCTCAGGCGTCTTTTCAGCAATTTTGCTTATTTGTTCGGGTGTTTGCTTATTAGCTACCCTCATCGGTGGGCTCAAGCATATTTTCAGCTCTTTTGCTCTCGGCCAGTATGCTCAGGCGTCTTTTTAGCCATTTTGCTTATTTGTTCGGGTGTTAGCTTATTAGCTACCCTCATCGGCGGGCTCAAGCATGTTTTCAGCTCTTTTGCTCTCGGCCGGTATGCTCAGGCGTCTTTTCAGCCATTTTGCTTATTTGTTCGGGTGTTAGCTTATTAGCTACCCTCATCGGCGGGCTCAAGCATGTTTTCAGCTCTTTTGCTCTCGGCCGATATGCTCAGGCGTCTTTTCAGCCATTTTGCTTTTTGTTTTGGCTCATTGGAAACAACTCTGGGAAAGCCATAATAAGACATATGTTGTCTAGAAAGAACCATCTTTATTGATCATAAACATTGGTAAGTCATAATAGTACATATGTTGTCGATGAGCACCATCTTTATTGATCATGAACATTGATTTCTTGTGGCTTGTGTATATATTTTTCCTTGAGTTGTTTTCATGCGTAGAACCTTCTTAGCTGGCTGATGTGCCATGTATTGTTGACTTCTTTTCTGTCTTCGGTTATCAACTTGTATGTGCCTGGTCCGGTGACTTTCGTGATGATAAAAGGACCTTCCCATGGACTAAGTAGTTTATGGCGTCCGTCAGTTTTTTGTATTCTTCTTAGTACTAGGTCGCCAACTTGTAGTGATTGATGCTGGGTATTCTTGTTGTAGTGGCGTCTTAATCCTTAGAGGTATCTTACTGATTGAAGGGTAGCGTTTACTCTGACTTCTTCTGTACTATCGAGTTCTAATCTTTGGGTGTGTTCTGCTTCTCCTTCGTCATATTGTTCTATCCTTGGTGACGTCCAGATCAAGTCGGTAGGTAGTACGGCTTCTGATCCGTAAACTAGGAAGAAAGGTGAGTATCCACTGGCTCTGCTTATTTGAGTCCATAGCCCCCATATGACCTTGGGTAATTCTTCAATCCATTTTGATCCATAGTCCACTAGTTCTTCATACAATCTTGGTTTTAATTCGGCTAGTATGAGTCCATTAGCCCTTTCCACCTGTCCGTTGGCCTCTAGATGTGCGACTGATGCGTAATCTATTCTAAAGCCGTAGTCCTGTGCCCAACTTTAGAATTATGCGACTGTGAAGAGAGAACCCAAATCTATGATGATTCAATTGGGCATGCCAAAGCGGTGCATAATGTCTTGGATGAACTCGACTACTTTGGCTACGCTGTATTTTACGAGTGGTTTGTATTCAATCCACTTGGTGAACTTGTCAATTGCTACGAAGATGTACTCAAAACCGCCTTTTGCTTTCTTGAGAGGTCCTACTTGATCTAGCCCCCAATAGGAGAAAGGCCAAGCAGGTGGGATGCAGATGAGGTTGTGAGCTGGCACATGAGCTTGTCTTGTGAACATCTGACAACCTTTGCATCTTCTAATGAGTTCTTCTACATCTTTCAAAGCGGTTGGCCAGTAGAAACTAGTGCGGAATGCTTTGCCGACTAGTGTTCTTGAAGCGGCGTGATTTCTACAGCAACCTGAGTGTATTTTGTCTAAGATCTCTTTGCCCTCTTCAAATGAGACGCATTTTAGGAGTACTCCTGATGATGCGGCTCTTCTGTAGAGCTTGTCTCCTACTAGGACGTAATTCTTGCTTCTACGAACAACTCGAGTAGCTTCCTTTTTTTCCATTGGCAACTTATTCTCTTTGATATAATCAATAAAAACCTAGGTCCATGAAGTGGTGATTACCAAAATCTGGGTGCCATTAGCTAAGATTTCAGGGGTTATCTCACCGGGTTGTTTGATAGAGGGAGCTAATAACTCCTCTATGAATACACCGGGTGGGACCATCGCCCTGTTTGATCCAAGCTTGGCGAGGACGTCTACCGCAATATTAGAATCGCGCGGGACGTGTAGAATTTCTAATCCTTGAAAACATTTTTCGAGCTTTCGTATTTTAGCACAGTAGATGCCCATGTTTTCTTTGGTGTAGTCCCAATCTTTATTGACTTGATTGATGACTACTGCTGAATCGTCGTATACGAGTAAACGCTTGATTCCGAGGGTAATTGCCACTCGTAGCCCGTGGATGAGGGCTTCGTATTCTGCTTCATTGTTTGTAGCTTGCCATAATATCTGAAGGACGTACTTGAGTTGTTTTCTGTCTGGAGAAATGAGGAGGATGCCTGCACTGGCTCCGCCTAGCTTGAGTGATCCATCAAAGTACATCTTCCAATGATCAAAGATGGTTCTTGACATAGGTTGTTGAATTTCTGTCCACTCAGCAACAAAATTGGCCAGGGCCTGAGACTTAATTGCCTTCCATGGGGTGAATCGATATTGAGAGCACCAAGTTCAACTGCCCACTTAGATATGTGCCCTGTTGCGTCTCTATTGCGCAGGATGTCTCCGAGTGGGAAATCTGTCACCACGTTAATCTTGTGGCCTTTAAAATAGTGGCAAAGCCTGCGTGAAGTGATCAGGAGGGCGTAGAGTAATTTTTGCACATGCGGGTACCGGATTTTTTATTCTGACAGTACTTCGCTGATATAGTATACGGGGCATTGTACTTTATATACACGCCCTTCTTCTTCTCTTTCTACGACAATTGCTGTGCTGATCATAGTAGAAGTTGCCGTGATGTATAGCATCATGTCTTCGTATTTCTTCGGAGGTGTGAGAACGGGTGAGGAGGTGAGGTATGCCTTGAGCTTCTTGAAAGCTTCGTTGGCTTCTTCTGTCCACTCGAACTTATTTGTCTTCTTTAGCAATTTAAAGAAAGGTAACCCTTTTTTGCCCAGTCTTGATATGAAACGATTAAGGGCCGCCATGCAGCCTATTAGTTTCTACACATCTTTGACACTTCGAGGAGGGCCCATCTCTGTTATGGCTCGAATTTGCTTGGCGCTTGCTTCGATTCCGCGATGACTGACCAAGAATCCGAGTAGTTGTCCTGAGGAAACTCCGAATACACACTTGTTTTGGTTCAATTTCCACCTCCATCTTTTCAGGTTTTGGAAGATTTGCTTTAAGTCTTCAATTAGTGTATCCGGGTTTTTTGTCTTTACTACTATGTCATCCATGTATGCTTCTATATTTTCGACGATCTAATCACCGAGGCACGTTTGGATAGCTCTTTGGTAAGTGGCACCAGCATTTTTGAGTCTAAATGACATTGTTTTGTAGCAGTAGACACCGAATAGAGTGGTGAAAGATGTCTTACTCTGGTCTTTTTCCTTTAATGCAATATAGTGATATCCTAAATAGCAATCAAGGAAGGATAATAGGGCAGATCCTACTGTTGAATCAACTATCTGATCAATGCGTGGTAGTCCGAACGGATCTTTCGGGCAGTGTTTGTTGAGATCTGTGTAGTCGATACACATGCGCCACTCGTCCGTATTCTTTTTCTGTACCAGAACCAGGTTTGCTAGCCAATCTAGATGGAGGATTTCTCTAATGAATCCGGCTGCCATTAGTTTTGTGATTTCTTTTTTAATTGCTACCTTATTGTCGGGTGAGAATCGTCGTAGTCGTTGCTTCATAGGTTGGGAGCCTTCATTGATATCAATTCTGTGCTCAGCCAACTCTCTTGGGACCCCTGGCATGTTGGCCGGCTTCCAAGCGAAGATATCTTTGTTGTCTCAAAGAAAGTTGGTGAGCGCGAGTTCCTATTTTGCCGATAGGTGGGCGCTGATGGTTGCTGTTTTGGAGGGATCACCGGTGCCCAGGTCGATTTGCTTGACGTCGGCTTCTTTTGGTGGTGCTAGGATGGTGGGTTTTTTAGCCGGTATCACTAGCTCTTCTGTGCTCATTTCTACTGCAACAGTGGCTATTTCTTTTCTTCCATCAGTGGCCTGTGCTTTGGCTATAATTTGGATTTCCTAAACATCACAGTCAAAAGCGCACTTCAAATCACTCCAAAGAGAAAGGACACCGTTAGGCCCTAGCATCTTAAGCAACAGGTACGGATAATGCGGTATTATCATGAATTTTGCTAGTGCTGGGCGCTCGAGGATTGCGTGATATGATGAATCGAAGTTTGCAACTTCAAACTTGATGAACTCTGTATGGTAGTTCGAGGGAGTCCCAAAAGTAACTGGTAGAGTGATTTGTCCAAGTAGCATTGCTGCCTTGCTGGGTACTATGCCATAAAAAGGCGTGCTTGTTGGTGTAATCATCCTGGTGAGTTGTAGTCCCATCTTCCTTAGAGTTTATGAAAAAATAATGTTGAGTTTGGCTCCTCCATCGATTAGTACTTTTGTAACGATCATACCGGCAATAGTTGGATCTAGAATGAGTGGGTAATGGCCTGTGTTTCCTACGCTAGTCCATTGATCTTCTCTTGAAAATTGGATTAGATATTGTGACCAATTGAGATATCTTGGTGTAGCAGGTTCTGCTGCCAAGATGGTTCGTAACGCTAGCTTTTCTTGATGTTTGCTTCTGGAATCTAGAACCCCGGCAAAGATTACTGCTACTGTCCCCCTGGATTTTTGGAATCCCTTGTCTTCGTGGTTGTCTTCTTCTTTTTTCTGATTGCCTTCTTTGGTATTCTCCTTACTATCTTTCCTTGTGTATCGATCTTTGAAGGTGTAGCAATCTCCGATGGTGTGATTTCCTTTAGGGTGTAAGATGCAATGCATGTTTTCAATGTCGTCATACCTTCTGGGTTTGGAAAATTTCCTTGATTTGTCAGTCACTGCTACGGTGTTGTCTGGTCCATGTTTCCTTTCCTGATGTCTGTTGTTTCAAGGATTTTGCCTGTCCGGGTTGTCTTGGTTGTTTCTATCCAGGAATCTTTCTCGTGTCTTTTTCTCTGCGGTAATCATCTTTTCCATTGTTCATCTAAATTCTTCATTATTTCTTGGGTTTTCTTTGCAGAAGTCTTGAAATTGCCACCTAGCCATGATTCCGTGATAGAAAGCTTTGATTACTTCTCGTTGGGTGATGTCATGTACTTGAGCTTGTAGTTCACCAAATCGTCGATAGTAATTTCTGAGACTTTCACCTCCTTTCTGCTTGAGTCCTTTTAACTCTGCGTGGGTGATTGGGTGTGTAATGATACCTACAAAATTTTCATAGAAAGCTCTTTGCAAGTCCTCCTAATTTCTGATTGATCCTGGATTCAATTTGTCAAACCACTGAAGGGGCATAGTTTCTAGGGCCATGGGAAAGAACAAGGTATTAATGTCATCGTCTCCTCCAGCCAATTCAAATGATTGTGAGTAAATCCTGAGCCACTGCCTTAGTTTGGTCTTGCCATCGTACTTGGAGTGGTTGGACGGCTTGAACTTGTGAGACAGTCGTATTGAAGTAAGTCTGTTCGCAAAATAAGGGAATCTATCGTGCGTTCTGGCTTCTGTGTATTATGATTCAGCGCCCCCTTCTTGCCAACTATTGTCTTGGTGAGATTAGTTTTGCGTGGCTGTCCGAGTAGGTGCTTTGCTTCTGGCCTTTCTTGGTTGTTTGACTCGGTCATTTTGACTATGATTTCTTCTACTTTCTCTGTTGTGACTTCCACTTGGTCCAAGTCTTTCGAAAGTGGACTTCCTTTGATTTTGATCTTTCTGCTCATGAGATGTTGACCTGTCAGGTAGTCTTGAGCGGGCCCTTCCATCATGCGTCCTTAGGACTATTGATCGGAGGAAGTCTCGGAGCTATTCTTGTTTTTCATTAGGATGTGAAGTCGCCCTGAGTTCTTCTAGTGCTTCTCAGATCTTATCATAGGGTGTATTCGCTGCTCGTCCTTCTTCGACCTCTCGTTCTGATTTTCTTCTATTATACTCGGCTAGGTCTAACTCATATTTGATCCAAGCTTCCTTGCGCTGCTTAGCACGGCGTTGACGTCCTTGTTTCAATTTGTTCTTTCTCTCTCTAGCTTGCCTCTGACTCTCAGCCTCACCATCGTGCCCCCTAGGTAAATGGTGATATGTTGGATTTGGATTCATCTGAAGACCTACCATCGGGCGCTTTTAGGGGGGACCAATGGTGATCAAGGGCGGTGAATCATGAATACTTCTCGAGCACGAGTTGTTCTGTCATTAGCGTCGGTTTCTATATTGTCAGAGTTGTTGATAACTTTAGTAGAGGCTTTAGGGTCGCAGATCGAGTCTCCTTCTTGGTAGGGTAGAACTGTTGTCGTTATTGTGTCAACTAGCCGGGTACTGCTATCCTCAGGAATAGAACCTGGCCAGTGGATGATGCAGTCTTGAGATGTTACGGTTAGTATGAGACCTTTCTAAGCTCCTGTCAGTGGTATTCCAAGCACTGGATTAAGAGATCTTTCAAGCTGTGCCTGATAAGACGTTGCCATGTTGCCAAGACCTAACGAAAAAGGATCTGTCTTATTTAGAGCATTCTGAGTGTACTCCGAATTGTATTCTTGATAGGTTGATGTCGTGTTCTAGAGCCCTGTCGAAAAATAACTTGATTTTCTGAAAGAACTCGGATAAGACTCCGCCTTAGAAGCGGAGCCCGAGTTTGAATCGGATGCGTGAAGTCGTGAAATCTGAGTTGGATTGGACATCACGAGCTGCGCGAATATTCCGACAAGCTAATCTGTCGTTGTCGCCGAAATGAAAAAGTCCTGATGATGATCCGAATCTTCGAGGAGACGGCCTTGGAGCCTGCCATCGTCGCCTGCCTTGTAGATCCATGAATCGAAGATGAAGGTTGATCCCTTCGAGAAGATCATGTTGTCGAGGTCCATCGAGCTCTCGGAAGCAAAGTCGCCAAAAGCCCCTACCTAGCATGCCAGCTGTCGATGTTTCACCACCGATAGCCTGCCATGGGAGTACTTGGGGCAGTATGTTCAGGCTTCAGCGTATGCGGAGCTCGATAGTTAACGCAAGAGATAGTCAATTTATTCTGGTTTAGACCCTCAATCTTTGATCGAGTAATAACCCTACGTCCAGTCGACGTTAGCCTTTGCGTTGGATTGATTATAAAGTGTTGTGTTGCGTTATCCCCCGTCCCTAGGAACCCTGCCCTCCTTTATATAGTCAGGAGGTCAGAATCCTAGTCAGTTTACAATGAGAGTTTCTAGTAGGATTACAGAATAATGCTACTACTAAGATTACAGGGGAAGAATCCTGGTTAGACTAGATCTTCTCCCTTCCTTGCGGGGTATCCTGTGGGTCCCGCACCGACAGTGATTCACTGGTAGGTCAAGGGGATTTTCACATAAGTGACCGGCGCGTGCGGGCCTCCCCGTCGTGGGCCATGCTGTGCGGTTGGGCCACGACCTGCATGGGCCACATTAGTGGGTCACGCGTGCGCACGCTGCGCGTGCGCGGGCCACGCACCCGCGCGGACGGATTTTGGTTTTCCATTTTCTAGGGAATTTGTAAGTGTTTATTTAATTTAATTTTGAGCTGATCTTTGGAAAATCATAGTAAATTTTATAGGTGTCTAAAAATAGTGAAACAAAATTTGTTAGGTTCATAAAATGTTATCTATCTGTTGGTGTAGTTAGTTTATAGTTATCTGTGATAATGGTAGAATCATTAATTCGTTTAGGAACACTTAGTATTATTTAGCTTAATATTTGTAAGAATTTTGGTGGCAAATTGGTGATAGCTTTAGCCATGAAATTTTTACAGTAGGTTTATTAGATTATTACGTGCTCACTATAATTTTGGTAGCCCTAGAGTTGGTTGATAAATAGAGTAGCTAGTACTCCTTATTTTATCATATATAGAGTAAATCGATATTAAGAATAGGAATGCCTTTAGTTGCTAAGATAATGCATGCAATGTTTCATACCTGTTAGTGGTAACAAAAGGTAACTTAGCATCTTAGTCGGTAGAGCCAGCTTAGTAGCCTGATAGCTGTATTTTATTTTAAGAGTTGCTAGTGCCGTATTACTAAGTATTGTATCATTATTTCATGCATATAGATAACAAGTTGGTAGAGTTCGTGTTGGTAGAGTTCGTGCCTATGGGCGAATAGGAGTACGAGGAGATCATTGAGGAGTATGAGGAGGAGATTCTCATACCGGGGGGAACTCTGGAGTCATCAGTTGCTGACTTTGTTGAAACACTGCCTGCCCAAGGCAAGCCCCGGTGCATAACCCTTATTTTTGAATGATCACTTAGTATATATATGATGTGCATTTACATTATAGGCCTTTTTATGGAAATGACATGCATAGATAAACTTACCTATGAGTCTTAGTATAGGTCGAGTAGCTACGATGCTCAGGATTTTGGTAGCGTGAGTAACCTGCCGTTACTCACAATAGGTGATTATTATGATCACTCATGATAAAAAGGTGGAAAGGAAAAATAGAGACCGAGCAGGGATATGGTATGGGTATTGGTGAGTGTAACAGGTCATGTCCTACGGCCAATGGGGCATAACTTAGTTACACTTTTTCCGTGTCTGTGTTGGTTAAGGATCGGCCGTTGCATTAGGTTCTAGGTAAGTCACAGACTTATTATCCCGAGCACATACTTAGGTATGGGCATAGAGAAGGCTTGTTGCTCTCTTGTTGTGGGTTCCAGCTCTTTCTAAACTGACTGATTGAAGGCGGGGATGGTGGAGGTCTAAGCACCATACTGAGTCTGGGACTCAGGAACGAGGGCTTGGAGTCCAAGTTTAGACGGGGACCTGAACCCCATGATAGGAGAGTGATGGGTTGGTTCTGCTTGTGCCTGGAGTACAAGTGGAGCATGTGTTTTGGGGTACCGAGCTGGGCACATTGATTCACGAATCACCGGCATTTTGGTACGGCTTGTCTACAGTCTAGCACCGTAGTAAGAACTGAAAGGTGATGAAATGGAACTGTTTGCTCAACTCTTACTTGAAAGTAGAACATGTGCTTACATAGAATGGCTAGATAATGAATTAATCATGACTGCTAATAATAACATAAATAAAGATTTACTATTAGTACTGCTTTCCGCAAAAGAGAACCCAACAAACCATAAAGCTTATTATATTCCTTGGAGTTAGGAAATTATTCTCACTAGTCGGATAAGTCTTGCAAGTACATTGTATACTCAGGGTTTATTTACCCCTGTTACAGGTACTGCTTGAGGAGTAGCCATTGTGTGAAGGATTCTTCTAGTGGGCATAGACGGATCCTTATATATTATCGATAGATGTTTCTTTTCATTCCGTTGTTAAATTTCCGCACTTTAAATTTGGTACTGTAATAATATATTTTTAAGAACTCTGGATGTATGAAATGGACTAAGTAATGTAAACTTGTCTCATTATTGGATCCTATGGGAAAAATGTGGATTATTCAGGCTCTCCCTTGGGGTGTGCTCGACGGAATTCGCCTGATATAGCTCGCTCTCGGGGTGCTTAGTGTCTAGTGGTAGACGAGCACCTCCGTAAGTGTGTTATTTCGGGCGATTCTACCACATGGCAGTGCCGCATGCCTAGTGGTAGTGCCATATCGGTTGCTTCCCTCGCTTGTATCTTGACTCTTCTTGATTACTTAACTTGTTTTATAGGCTAACTTCTACACCCCATTAAACTAGTTTCTTATTTCATTCTATGATTGTGCATAGATGCCTCCGGAGGTGAAGATGACTGAAGGGGGAAGAAGAAGTTGACCAAGCCTTGTGACAAGCAAGCCCCTCATCGTGGTCATGGTAGGACAGTAGTTGACAGTAGTAGTGCAGCAGCAAGAGGGGATGTCAGAGATAGAGGGAGGAGAGAGCAATTGATCCAAGAAGAGGAGGATTTGCAGAGGGCTAGCTGCACCATTCCTCCTAGTGCTTGCCTAGGCACTCCTCCTCACCATAAGGAGTTTGACAGAGGCTATATGAGAGAGTACTCTAAGGAGGTGATCGTGAGGCATTCAGTTGACACCCGTGCTCATCCCGTGCTCAACTATGCGGGAAAGTAGGAGATGGTGGAAGATGTACATGAGAACAATCCTTTTGAGCAGCCAAATGATTTGGGGGGTCGACTATAGATTTTGGAATGAGTTTTATTCCAACTTTTATGCCTCTGTGATCTTCAACTCCAAGAAGTCCAAGATTATCAAGATGTAGTATGTTGACTGGGAGGAAATGAAGGAGAAGAATGAGCCTGAATTCAACAAAGTAATCAAGGCTTGTGAGCTTTTTGGCCTCACTGACATCATGAGCTTCTAGTATAATTGGAATGAGGAAGTGCTATCCCAGTTCCATGCTACCTTCTTCTGTGACATCTATACTGATGAGATACACTAGATGACTGAGGGACGACACTATCGGATTGACTTTGTGACTTTCATCTAGATCCTTGGTTTTGGTGAGGAGGAGCGGGGCTTCACTTATATCCATGATGAGGCTAGAGCTGAGATCCACGGTATTGCATACATGTGGATTGATAGGAGAGGTGCAGATGGCAAGGTTAGTGGCTTGCAAAGCTACTACTATATCTTGAACAACCTAATCAGGCACACTATCAATTCCAAGGATGGAGCAGCTTTAGATCTTAATGGGTATGTAAGAAATGTGCTTGCTAGGTTTGCTCCTAGAGGTGATAGGTTCAATGTCCCTTGCTTTATGTGACATGAGCTATGCCCCCTATCTTATGTTTATGATTGAGAGGGTCACTGGTTACAAGTTTGACAAAGATGGTCTTCACACCATCTATAAGATTGAGAAAACCTAAGCCTTAGGTGCTAGCAAGGTAGTGAGACACTCTCCATTAGTTGAAGACGTGCCTAAGTCCTCTTGCTCTAGGCCTCGCAAGGACAAAAAGATGAAGAAGTTTAAGAAATGGATCAAGGCCATTTTCACTACTTGCACCTATGCAGCGAGGACCACATATAAGGACTGGTTAAAGAACCATGAGGCCAACTAAGAGGCTAGAGAGCGTGTAGGGCTACCACTCCTTCCTCCAGCTCAGTCACCATCGAGGTTTGATAACCTCCCTAGCCATTCCGACACGGATTTAGAGGATGAGGAGGAGGAGAAACAGCAGGAGCAGTCAAAGCTTGACCCTCACACGACGTTGAGCTCTACCTTGCAGTCCTTGAGGAGGAGCACCAGGCATAAGCACCACACTTCGACCACCCATCGTCAAGGGAGGGCGGTGGTGTCCTCCGACAATGATGATGATGGTGGTGGTGAGGAGGCTGCTGCAGGTGCTGGTGGCGATGATGTCAATTGGAAGAACATCCAAGAAGATAAGGAGTGAGTTCGTTGGTCTTTTTTCTTTTCTTCTTTTTTGGTGCTTTATGCTAAAGGGGGAGAAAATTAGAGGGGCAATAACTTTTTTGACGCCATGGAGAGGTTGCTGCAGTAGGAGCTTCATGTTCTTATCCGTTGAGAGTAGACTTCGCTAGGTTGAGAGTTTGAGAGGCGATCAAAACTCTATATGTGTAATAATACTACCTAAGTACTCTATATGCATGGGATATGGACATGTATTAATTTGTGTTGTAGCTTGTGATATAATTGTGCTAGAATGTACTTCTTTGTATGTGTTACATATTGTGTGGTGCCTGTTCTTATCTGTGCTATTGCAGCAAGTGCAGCAGTGCCACACCTAGGCCCGGTAGTGCTGCGGCTAACGAGCAGTAGTACCGCACCCAGCTATCACAACTATCTTATTGTGCATGAACTGTCAGTTGCATCATGGCTATATTTTTGACATAAGTGTGTTGCACCCCACAGGAGCATGGATGTAGGGGGCTCCATCACTTTCTCTAAAAATGTGAATCTTGGCCTCTTATGCCAATTTGAGAATTCAAATTCTCCATTCAGGGAGGCTCTACACCCATGGCTCAAAAATCTCAGTATTTATTGCTTATCTTTTGTAAGCTCTAATTGGGTTGTCATCAATCACCAAAAATGAAGAGATTGAAAGTACAATCAAGCTCTAATTGAGGCTCTACAATGACCACGCAATTAGATGACTAATGAGATTTATCGAGATAACAAGTAGGGAATCTATAATCGAGGATGTTATATGAAACGGAGGAGCCCCCAAATTACAAATGTTGATGGCTTCAAATTCAAAGAAGGTTTAAATTCTTTTATATTTTGAATTTGAGTATAGAAAGAGCCGTACTATAAAGGGGGACACAATGCTTAAGCTAACATATGCTACCAAGTGCTTAATCCTACACATATATCCTCAGTTTCATAGCCAAGACAGCCAGCACTTCACTCTTACCCTTGCTGTCTTGCCTGGTACGGTAGTGCCACACATGGAGAGAGGCACTGCCATGACTTAAGTGACAGTTGGGGGCTAGGGGGTATTTATACCTTTTTCCTTCCTCCCCAATGTCTATCTCTTCTTCCTCAACCATTCAGCTTGTGCAGAAATAGAAAAGTGCTTCTCTCTCTCCTCCATTGACGACCTTGAACTCCTAAGCTTCTCTATTGATTTCTCCATCAACCCTTGAGAGAAAAAAGGTGCCAAACTCGATTAGAGAGCAGATTCACTGATTTCCAAACTCTAAAGAGCACTTGGTTTATGTTTTGGCCGATGGTTGTGTTTGTTACTCTTGGAGCTTGGTCCTAGCTGGCTAGAGCATTGCCCGGGGGAGCTTGCCAAATTATGTGGTAACCCTAGGAAGTTTGTAACCAACTCTTGCAGCTAGTAAACTCACCCCTCATCTCAAGAGTTAAGTCTCTTGACTTAAGAACGAGGAAGGGTTGAAAAGTCCTAAGCCTTAGTGGCTAACCTCAATAATGTGGACTTAGGCAAGCCTTAGTGGCGAGCTAAACCATGGGATAAATCATTGTTTCACCTTGTGCTTGTTTTATATTCTTGTGATTCATATTGTTGTTGAGGTAATTACTAGGGTTTGAGGTCGATCTACTTGTGTGTGGTGTTCCTACCACTTCTTGTTGTCGATCTATGTTTAATATACCTGCAGGGACCTCAGTAACCTATTGGATCCAAGTTTCCTTTTATAGATTTTGAATTACATCATGAAGTTGTCTGCAGATGCGGCAGTGCCGCTGTCTGGCTCGGTATTGCCGCATCACGTAGTGCCGTAGGAATAGAGCGGCTATGCCGCGGGTTGAATTTAACAAAAGTTCAAGTTTTGTTTCAACAGGCCTATTCACCCTCCTTCTAGGCTAACCAGAGATCCTACATACCTGTTGATCGAATTAGGGTTTGTGCTGAGCACGGCCACAACCATGGCAGCCCAGCGGCGCTCGACACGGCAGCGCGGCGTCGGACATGGTACTTTGGCGCGAGCCCGGCCTAGCTAGGTTTTTGGTAAGCATGAGGAAACTCACCACGACTAGTCAACATGTGCAGGCGAAGCGAGGAAGGAACAGAGGCGGCTACCGGTGGTGGCGATGACGCGGACCGACGGCACGGCGACATTCCCACGTGACCTGAGCGATAGAGGTTAAAACAAAAAGTTGGTGAGCATCACTGCATCACTAGGGAGCTAGGACAAGCGCTAGGAGGAAGGAAGCTACTCTGACATGCTCTGGCCACGACGAGGTGACCACGACGGCCATGGCGAGGTCATTACGGTGGGAAACGTCGCCGAGGGTGAATCTGATGGAGAGAGGTAGCGTGAGTGGGTTGAGCGGATGCGCAACGGCAAGGCGAGACTACGCGCGCGAGCAATCAAGCAGAGGGCGAGTAGGCACGACGAATTGCGTCGGTGAAGCAGAGGCGCACGTCGGCGGTGGAATAGAGGGAAAGGCGAGCACGGTGGCCGGCTTGGCATTATAAGAACGCAGGCGCGACTTCTGGACGTCGAGCTCCTGCTTGCGAAGCATCGAGGCGAAGCAGCTACGTGCCCGTGCGAGAGAGCAGCGAAAATGATCACGGCGGTGTCGACGGCAAGCTGTTGCGTGGCAGCTGTTGCCGACCTATTGTAGCGGCCTGACCACGCCAATTCCACTATCTCTATCTCCCGATTTCTCTACTAAGCGTGATGTGATCCCTTAAGCAAAGTTGTTCATCAACCTTTGATCTCCATCTTTGCTTAAGGCACCAACATCAAACTCTCGATGGTTTGCAAGATTTTGATTGTCGAAGCATGCACTTTGAAACTAAAAACAAAGTTTAGTTAGGATTTTGAGAAGAACAGTTTGATTAGCAAACTTTGGCTAATTAATTAGTGATCAAACAATGATAAAACACAACAACCAATTACATGATGACAAAGGTCAATCATTCTACCAAGCAATAGAACAAGTTTGGACAAATTTTATTTATGAAAATTCATTTAATAATTCCCCCAAAATTAAACTTAACACTGCTTTTCATTGACTTAGAAAGAAATGGCTAAGTATGGAAAACAACATTGAATTCAATTTCTAAGCTCAAGTTTAAACATATTTTGAATTGAAAATTTTAACAAGCTTTTATTCCATATTATAGAGCACTCTTTAAACAATAGAGTTAACATTAACAAAGTTTTACTTGTCCAAAAATTTCACATATTTAAATTCACAAATAACCTTAATAGGTATTGTTGTCAACATTTCATGCAACATATGAAACTCTATATATGCAACATAGCGAAGCTATAAATGAAACATCACTTAGACAACATATGAAACATTACAAAGCAACACATGAAACATCAAATGTGCAACATGGACATGCTCTTATTGAAACATAAAATGCATTAATGAAACATTACTTGATAGTTATGCTTTATGATGCTCTTGATCAAATTTTAACTGTTTTTGAACATCTGGGATGTTACACATCATCGCTCTCTATCTTTGGCTAGCGAAAAACCTAAAATAGATTATATCTATATTTGGATATCCAATTAAAGAGACTATTGAAATGTATTTTTTTTCACTAAAATCTCTATTCATGTAAATTGGGAAGATATAAAGAATCTTGGAGATGCCCTGATGGATCAAAACAGGCCCAAAGCCCTCCAAGTCAACTCCGTTATAGATGAACGGTCGTCTCCCTCTCGCTCTCGGCGACTACTTGCCAACTTCCATCAGCGAAAAACTCCATTTCTCGGCGATTACTGCCGCCTACCGGCTATCGCCGTGTCCCCGGAGGAAAACTCCATTTACCGTCCGCGCTTAGCACTAACCACAGTGAAAACTGCGCCACTAACCCCAGGTTTTAACCCCAATCCCGTCAATTAGCGGCGACTAACAAAGTAATTAAGCCGGTGGCGAAGCGTCCGCATCCGCACCAATCCGGTCCGGGAGTTTCCGCTCCTTCCTCGAACTCCTCGCCGCCGGCTCTGCTCCACTCCGCTGACTCGCTTCGCTGTCCACCTCGCCCCTGCCTCCTCCTGATCCCGGATTCGCCTCGCTGGTCCCCGGCACGTCGCTGGCGGCCCGGTACTCGTCCCGGCCTCCCGGCGCCCGCCACGAGCGCCGTCAAGCGAAGCCGTTCTTCGCCTGGCCGCGCGCCGCTTGCGCATCGCCACGCTCCTTCCGCCGGAGCACGTCGCGGCCAGTTGCTCTCTCGCGCTCCGTCCCCTAGCTCGTCCTCCTCCACCGTCGCCGCGGCGGCCTTCATCCTCCTCACGGAAGTGCAGATCCACACGGGGCTCGGATGTATTTCTCCTCTTTGCTGGTAAGGAAGCTCGCTCCGATGGATTGCTCCGAGGGCTAGTTCCGCCCTGGTCTTCCGTTTCTACGCTTGCCAGCAATCAATTTCCAAGTCGTCGATGGACTGCAATTTGTTCGCTGCGTGGTGGGGCAGCAGCACCAGAGTAGTCTCCAGGATTTTTCGGGGGTCAGCAGCTGATGCGCCGGGGCCATCGCCAATGAGGCCAGCCATACCGATTCACCAGAAGCAGGCGGCGCTGGCTGCTAGCAAGCTAAGCGTGGGGACCTCGAAGAAGCACAGGGCCTTTGTCGCCAGCGATGAGCAGTGGTACAACAAGATTTTTGACCCGTCAAGCGACTTCATCTTGACATGGAACCGCATCTTCCTCTTCTCCTGCTTCGTCGCGCTATTTATAGACCCCCTCTACTTCTATGTGCCCAAGATCAGCTACGGCAGCCCCAAATTCTGTGTGGGAACAGACACCCGTTTCGCCGTCGGTGTTACATTCTTCAGATCGATTGCCGATTTATTGTATGTCTTGCACATCATAATAAAGTTCAGAACAGCATATATCAACCCGAGCTCGACTCTGAGGGTGTTTGGAAGAGGAGACCTTGTCACAGATCCCAAGGAAATTGCGTGCAAATATATCAGATCTGACTTAGCTGTTGATGTGGCGGCTGCATTGCCTTTGCCACAGGTAACTTGGCTTTGTTGTTGTTGTTGTTGTTGTTGTTGTTGTAATTATACTATACTACTTATGATCCTTGCTGATAAGCTGGTTTGTCATGAGTATTCGCTATTCTTGATCTTATTTTAGGCAATTATTGTCTGGATACAACCAAACTACTAAAGCTCACCGGGCAGTTGCAATTCAGATAATATGCTAGATATGCTAATAATTCTAGGTATAGATATATGTTAAACTTGAACCTGGGATTGTAATAACTCTATGCTGTTCTGATGCAATGCAAACGGCCCCCCTTTAACTCTTAAAGAACTTGTTATAGATATTTGTTAATGCTGCTCAGGTAACACTTAAGACAATATAATTACAATTATTTCCAGGTTCTACCATCCTAGCCTCATTATCTGAAAAGAAGGCATTCCATAAAAGATTACTCTGGCTAAATAGGCGCCATATTCAACTGTGGTTTACAGCGAACTTCATTTTTCAAAAATGGGATTTAAGTGACACTCTTAGATATTTTGGAGCTTATAAGAGATAAACATTCATCCAATGCACTTCTGGTTTGCTATAAAAATTATAGATACATGCATTATTTCTTTTGGAAACAGGTAACTACATCCATTCCAATACGGTTTGACTAGTATCGTTGTTGCATCATTGCCAAACACATATCATTGTATGTCCCGTCTGTACTTTAGCTAAACTTTAACTTCCTATCGCTTCATATTTTTTCGTGTTCCAGTACTGAACACCGTTCAAATATCACTTTCATGTTAGTTTGTCAGTTGATGAGCTTACTAGTTACTACAATTGGCTTTTAAATATGAAACTCCTATTGTGCGTACAACATCTGTCTACTGAAAGCCTAGAGCCTCCTTTTCTGCTCTCTTTTAATGAATGGCATTGCCCCTGCCACTTTTAGTTAAAATACGCAGTTTGTCCTAGTTCATTTTTATTCAGCTATACAAGCCTTAGAGGCCAAAATATTAAAGGAGAAAACCATTTCTCTGTGTTCTCTTTGGGAACTCTGCCTGTGTTGTTTAAAAATGATGGTCCCCCAAGTCCTGATGAAGGTAGAGGATCCGGACAGTGCTTGGCGAACCAATGTAAAACACACAGCCATTCATATGGACATGAAACCTGATACAAAAACGTTGGCATGTAACCCTCTTATCGTTTTTATCTGTTTCCAGTTTGGACTGTACCTTTAACTTACACATCTTCCACTTTTTGTGCAGATTATTGTTTGGTTTGTGATACCAGTCATAAAGTATTCCTCTGCTGAGCACAACAATAACATTTTGGTGCTCATAGTTCTTGCTCAGTATCTTCCAAGATTGTACCTGATATTCCCCTTAACTTATGAAATTGTCAAAGCTACTGGAGTTGTCGCAAAGACTGCTTGGGAAGGGGCTGCATACAACATGGTGCTCTATCTGATAGCTAGTCATGTATGATACTCATATGCACTTAAGTGGTTTCATCATTCCGTATCTTGTTGTAGCTAATTGTTAGATGTGATGCAAACTGTTCATCTCTTGTTCCTCTTCTTTGTTCTTTCAGGTTCTAGGTGCACTATGGTATCTGCTATCTGTTGATCGCCAGACATTCTGCTGGAAGACGAGTTGCTTGAGTGAAACTGATTGTCATATTAAGTACCTAGATTGTGACACGACACTTAATGCTACTTGGGCGAATACAACTGCTGTCTTCAGTCAATGTAATGCTAGCGATGACACTATTAGTTTTGATTTTGGTATGTTTGGGCCTGCATTGTCTAATCAAGCCCCTGCTCAAAGTTTTGCAATGAAGTATTTCTATTCCCTCTGGTGGGGGTTGCAGAATTTAAGGTATGTCCTTAGCAGGCATTTTCATAATTATGGTTCAAATTAGAGTGCCAGATGGAAACTTATTTTACATGTTCCTTGCATAAACCAAATGTTGTTTGACACCACTGTATGGGTTGGGGACCTTGACAAGAACAACATATTGTCATGTGTTACAACAAAATGTTAGGATCTTACTCTTCAATTTGCAATTGCAAGTTCATGTTTAAGCTTTGAAATTTCTACCTGATTCATTAGTTCTTTACTGTGTCTTCGTTCTCATGTTTTTTTACTTTACCAATTCTAAGTTAATAACTTTATATGTTTTTTTGCTAACGTGCTATATATTGCTTTCATTTTCGAACAGCTGCTACGGTCAGACTCTTAGTGTGAGTACCTATCTTGGTGAGACACTGTATTGTATATTCTTGGCGGTACTTGGTCTTGTCTTGTTTGCGCATTTGATTGGAAATGTGCAGGTACTTTTTATCCACTTAACTGCATGCTTTGTGTTGTAAACATTTTTTATACGTGAACGTTAATAATCATTTTGAAAATTGTATTAATTTGAACCTATTTTGGAATTTTCTATCTTACAACGTGATGATTATTGTCAAGACCTACCTGCAATCTATTACTGTGAGGGTTGAGGAATGGAGATTAAAGCAAAGAGATACTGAGGAATGGATGAGACATCGTCAACTTCCTTCTGAACTGAGGGAAAGGGTGAGACGATTTATCCAGTACAAGTGGCTTGCAACTAGGGGTGTGAACGAAGAGTCAATATTGCAAGCTCTGCCTGCAGACCTTCGACGTGACATTAAGCGCCACCTTTGCCTGGGTCTTGTTCGACGGGTAAATGCTTTTACATGCCTTTGTCAATGTATTTGAAACTTCTATGCTTGTCTTATGGATGATGGTTACCACCACTTCATTTCTGCATATACCAAACTTGTCTATCACCATAATAACCCTGAATTTATGTGGTATATTTTCTATGTCAGAAGTGAGCATCATAGTTCCAGTGTCACGAGAGAAAATTTAGGTGATTTGCTTCTCATTTCTAGGATACACTTGTAGCTAAGAAATGTCGTGGTACAATGGGTGTTATGGCCCTAGTTTCATTATAAAAAAGAAATGTCTTTCAAGTACACCACTCTAATGTTGCTGACAATCCGCACTCATATTTTATAGCAATCCAAATACATACCCTTTCCTTCCTGGTACAGTTGCACTATACTATTGCTTTCTACATAATTGTATGGTAATGTTGCTTCGTATCGCATTGCTGCAGGTTCCATTTTTCTCCCAGATGGATAATCAACTTCTTGATGCCATCTGTGAGCGTCTTGTATCATCACTGTGCACAAAAGGCACATACATTGTCCGTGAAGGTGATCCAGTGACTGAGATGCTCTTCATCATCCGTGGAAAATTGGAAAGCTCCACAACAAATGGTGGCCGCACTGGCTTCTTCAATTCAATTACCCTGAAACCTGGTGATTTTTGTGGTGAGGAACTTCTTGGATGGGCTCTTGTCCCCAGGCCTACTACAAACTTGCCATCATCCACTCGGACAGTGAAGGCACTGATAGAAGTGGAGGCCTTTGCACTCCAGGCCGAGGATCTCAAGTTTGTTGCCAGCCAGTTCAGGCGGCTGCACAGCAAGAAGTTGCAACACACTTTCCGGTATTACTCGCACCACTGGAGAACATGGGCATCATGCTTCATCCAAGCTGCTTGGAGACGGTACAAGAGGAGGAAGATGGCAAAGGACCTGAGCATGAGGGAGTCGTTCAATTCCATTAGATTAGACGAAGTGGATAATGAAGAAGACGATTCTCCGCCCAAGAATAGTCTTGCTCAAAAATTCATAGCTAGGACTAGAAAAGTGCCTCAGAACATGAAAGAGTTGCCTAAGCTAACGAAGCCAGATGAGCCAGATTTCTCAGCTGAACCTGAAGACTAGAGTTGTGTTTGCTTATGCTAAGTACAGTGGTCATAGCTGACTATTGTGAATTAGTCTTATTTGGTTCTTGAAGGAGGTTACAAGCCAACTAGTTACAGTGAATTGAACTTGGGTGCCATCTGTGGATGCGAGGAAGGTAACTTGAATTTCAATGAAAGCCCATCTGTGGATGTGTGGAAGGTATCTCGAATCTCAATCAAAGTGTGATGAAGCTACTGACTGGTATAGATTGAATGGTTGTAAGTTAACTAGTAGCTACGTTCATGTTGTATATTCAGATGTCTCTGTGCCTATAGGTTTCTTGAAAAAAGAAAAGAAAAAGAATACATCGTTACATAGACTTATAAACGTCTAACATTGAAGGGTGTGACTACATTGTTTGTGACCGTGGAGAACTCTGTAAATTATGAGGCTGTGGCTTCTGGCAAAATGTTAGCAGACTGCTGTGTCATGAACAAATGCACCTGTGGGCTGTGGCTGCTTTTGAGCAGGGTCACGCTATATGTATTTTTTGTTAACTGTACAAATCTAATGATCCTGCGATATGTTATGGCTTATGCTACAGTACACGAAATTGTACTACAATCAATTGTTGCCTGGGCTCAGGGTCTGAGCATACACGATCTCTGCTCGTGTAAGCTGCTAGTTCGTTCATCAGGTCGTGCACCATGCGGTTTGTTTGGTGTAACTAATGTGTTTAGTTGGCTACATAAGGAGTGCTCGGATTACCACATATATGATTTAGATATGGTTACCCCCATATCATTACGCTAAGAGGGCATGATATGGTGCCGTTCTGAAAATGTAGGAGTAAATTCATAAAGTTAAAAAAAATAGGGGCAAGGCTATAATTTCGATAAAAAATAGTGGTATGAATGCAAGGGTCCCATTTCCATAGGAAGCACCATGACATGTGAGTTTTAGAACTAATATAATATAGGTGTCATCCTCTCAGGTGGCGTCTGACAACTAGTGAGATGTCATGGTTCCTTGTGGTTTACTCCCTCCGTCCCCAAATAAATGTCGTTCTTATTTTTTTAGAAGTCGAACTCTTTTAACTTTGACCAAAATATTTATAATAAAATATTAATATTTATAGTGTATAATTAGTATCATTAAATATACCGTTAAATCTATTTTTATAATAAATTATCTGAAGATACAAGTATTGTTAATATTTTTTATAAATCTAATCAACTTTAGAAGGGAGTAAGTTTTGCTCAACGGTGACATGATTGTCGCACTCAGAGAACTGAGTACAAAAGTGATAAAATAGATCACTTATCACTCATTGACTCCTAATGTCTAAGGCTTTTTTTTAGCAGAGTCTAAGGCTTCTCTTGTCTTCAAAGTTTGGTCGCGGGCAAACAGGGCCAAAGCCCAGTATTGTCTCCACTGAGCTCTGCTCCTGCCTATATGTGCTTTTTTTAGATAATAATGACCTATATGTCTTGTGAGGGTCTATTTGGTTCAGACCTTGAGAAAGTTGTTTGGTAAAGACAATAATCTCAGACATCTGATTTGGTTAGACAACTTTCCCCCAGCTCCAACCAAACATGCACTAAATTTCAGCAGATTGTTTTTTTTTTTTGAGAAAAAACTAAATTTCAGCAGATGGGCTGCAAGTTCCTGCAGCTGGTGTGGACTTGCATGTTTCAAGATGGGCCATGCGCTTTTCAGCGATTTTCAGTTGGGCTGTTTTATAAGTTGCGTCTAAGGATGGACCATGCGTCCTTCAGCGGAAAAAGTCTATTTTACTTTCCTAAACTATCCTCAAAGTCTAGTTTTTTTCTCTGAACTCTAAAACCGGATAAACCATCTCCATCAACTTTTAAAACTGTTCATTTTACCTCCTTGACCCGGTTATAGGTGGTTTTCAAAGGTGGTTTTGTCTTTTTCTTTTTTATTTATTTTGGCTGAATGTTTGAAAAATCATAGTAAGTCATAGAAAAATCACAAAATAAAAAAATCCAATTTTCTTGGATTTCACATAAGTAGATCTACACAGTGAATATATAATATAGTATGCTTTAGTACAAAGTTTTTGCTGGAGCTTTAGATCTATGCTTTCGTGTAATTAATTGAAAGCTGTAGTTTCTATGGTCCAATTATGGTGAAATTTTTATGGTGGGATAATTACTATATGATGGAACTGTATTAAAAAATTCATGCTTATTGGATCATGTATAACTGAGCTATATATTTATTTAGTTTTATGCTTATTAAATAGTTTTAAAATAGTTAAAAGTATGTAAAAATAGAAACAAGTATGCAATTTTTACTACAATTAAAGCGTACAATAGCTAGACCACCATAAAAATTTCACCACAATTGGACCATAGAAACTACAGCTATGAATTAATTACAGAAAAATATAAATCTAAAGCTACAACAAAAGTTTTGTACTAAAGCATACCATATTATATGTTTACTATGTAGATCTACTCATGTGGAGTCTAACAAAATTAAAATTTTCCATTTATGGTTTTCTATGATTTTTCGAAGATTCAACCAAAATAAATAAATAAGACAAAACCGCCTTTGAAAATCGCTTATAACCGGTCACGGAGGTCAAACGAACGGTTTTAAAAGTTCAGGGAGGTGGTTTATCCGATTTTAGAGTTCAGGGAGAAAAAACAAACTTTTGTAAAAGTTGAGAAAGGTAACGGGGACTTTATCCTTCTTCAGCCGTTGGACGGTTCAGCTTTGGGCTGATGTTGCATCCAACATGAAGAACCTCCTCTCTCTCTCTCGTCAAAAGAAAAAAAAGGAAAAAAAAAATTAAAGGCTAGAGGCGCAGACGAGCGGAAGGGCCTTCTTGCCGGAGGCAAGCGTGGTGACGCCGCAGAATACATGCTCTGAAATGAAGGTGAGGACTGAGGAGGGCAGGACCAGCTCGCCATGTGGGCATGCTCAGCATGACTCCGGTGGATGGCGCCATGGCGGTGTCTAGTACAAGTACAACACCTTCACAGCAGTTTTCTGTCTTCCTCTCTCAAGAAAAGAAAAAACAAAAGAATACATAATCCGCTGTCTGTTCATATCCTCTATTACGCTAATCAAGTCCATTATCTACAAAAAGAATATATTAATATTATGATGGTTAATAAATATTATCAGATCAATATTAATTAAAATGTATTTTCATAATAAACATATAAGGAGATACAAAATGTTGATTTTTTTTTTGTATAAATGTAATCAAACTTAAAAAAAATTTGCTTTTTCGAAAACCGAGACGTTATTTTGAGGCAAGTAATAAAGTTAGTAAACAAACCAACAACTCACCGCCTTGAGATGACACGACTCAAGCAGCCAACGACAAGAACCTCGTGCATGTTACTCATGCGTCTGGCCTTTGATCACGCCAATTGTATGTACCTCCATCCTAAAAGAACTACACTTCTAGGTTAGAATAAGTCAAACATTTTTTTAAAGTTTGATCACGTTACTAGAAACAATATCGACATTTATACTTTTAAGAAATTAGTAAAAACATATTTTATATAATTAATTTAATGCTATTTATTTGGTGCTATAAATGCTATTTCTTAATTTTGTATGTACATTCAAGTTGTTTGGATCTCATGATCTTTAGACTATTTTAACTTTTGAGACTCCAAACAAGAGGTTTACAGTTTCGCCAACCTTATAAAAAAAAACTTTAGATTACATAAGTAATAAGTTAAAGTGGTCTAAGTTTAGTCCTTATATTAACTTTAGCCAACTAAATCGTAGACTATATAATCGGATCAATGCAAAAAGAGCCTTATTAATTAGTTAGACTGAAATTGTTTGATGCTGGAGGAATGAGAATTACAATTTTTTTTTTCCTTTTGACGTAGGGCCGGATTCTTGCTGCAGCTGCGGCCATGCATGTTCGCGGGAATTGATACCATAGCTAGCTGTTGCATGCTAATTCGCACGATACAGTTGGCACATGGCATACCGACAGCTTTCCATATATCCGTCTCACCAATACGCCGCGCGTACTTGGCACGTAGCCGAAAAGCTGCCCTGTCCGTCCGTTCGATCGTCTGGAGTCTGGACCGCCTTCTTTCCTCCCTCCCTCCCTGTCCGGCTGTCCCTGCAGGTGCAGGTGCAGGGCGTCGTCGTCCATGCACATTATTACGTGCCCACTAAAGTTGAGGGATACGTTTAAAAATGGTTTGCAATTGCACCAAGCTAAGCACGTCCGGCCATCAGCGACCATTGTTCCATATATAACTAACTGTACGTGCACATCGGGCCAGTGATGTACTCCGTATATACGTAGCTAGCTCGATCCGGTCCTCTATGGATGTAGAGCTAGCTAGCTATCATGTCGAGTCGAACGAACGGTACGAGTATGTATGCATGCTCCTTTTTGTCGTGCACACGCCAGGCCGGCCTCTACTGGCTGCACGTACTGTGCGCTTGTTTTTGTCGAGCACCCGGCCCATCACTTATCACACCTGCCCCGATCGATAGGTCCAGTGATGCACACATCAACCCACCAGTGATATCCCATCGATGTAGCCAACACGAACGAGCTAGTCGCTAGGAGCTCTGGTAGCTTATTGGACGTGATCTGGCCTGACACCTATATTATACATGTCGACATATCATGCATGCATTGTGCCATCTTGTCAGTGATCAGGGAAGAACAATTGCATGCATATAGTTTAGGGTCTATCTCGTTGATCATCTTACCTACTCCCCCAATGCACACCGATTCCCGTGGTGAAGATAGGACAAAGAAATAGACAGAGGCCGGTGTGCTCTCGTTGATCCTGTGTATCATCTGTATCATGCATGCTGGCTCGTCAAATCAAATATAGTACATCTCAAAATTAGTACTCCTACTTTCTAATTGCATTTGATTATTTTAGGGAATAATTTAATTCTTTTCCTGCCACAGCAAGTATTTTAGTTTTATTGGTGGCTTGATGCTTCGATTCGATGCATAGTGTATTTTACCTTTTTCCCGTGCTGCTACCATACAGGTAAAGTAGAAGTAATCCTTATCCGAACGCTTTGGTCAGCAGGGCCGAGGCCTTTGGCCTATGAATTTCAGCCATTATATATTGTATTTTTTTTGTTTGTGAAACTTTTGGTCTATGATGAATTTTTGTGCATGCATGCGTGCGTCATGCATGATGAAACTTTCTTTGGCAGTTTGTTCATGCATGCATGATGAACGATTTGGTCATGTATGATATCACTCTGCATGCCACATATAGTAGGCTAGTACAGTGAAAATTTGACTCTGCATGCGTCAATTTGGAGCATGCAGCTTCAGGTGATCGAACTATCGAAGAACACCCAAATCCAAGTACACACAGCCAGGTCACCGAGCCCCAGGCCAGCCCCACCAGCCGGCGGCTGACGCGTCCGGTCACGGCCTCACGGGCCCCCACGTTCCGCCTCACCGCCGCGCGCGTCCAGTAAAGCCAACTGGCTGCTCCAAGCAGCTCGCGGTCTCGCTGCGCCCGTGCGCTTCCCTATATTTCGGCCGCCCCCTCCCCCCCGCCGCCGCACCGCGCCTATAAACATTCCCAGCCGTCTTCCTTCCTCATCTCCAAGCGAGTGAGGTAGAGCGAAATGGCGGCGGCGGCGGCGGCGGCGGCGGAGTGGGAGGAGGAGCGTTCCGTGATGGAGGAGGAGGACGGAGACATCGAGGACGTCCCACCGCCGCTACTAGGCAGGAATGGCGACAGCGAGGACGAGTTGGAGGCGGGCTCGTTGAACTCCCAGCGGTGGCCGCGGAGCTTCCGGTACGTCCGCGCGCGGTGCATTCTCTACGATCTCATTCCTTCTTCGAAAGGCACGGGCGATCTTGTTCCGAAACGATTAGTAAACGATCTTGTGTTCACATGTGACATGTCGTTTATTTTCCAACCCCACTAGGGAAGCGACTGACACCTACACCATTGCGGCGCCTCCGGGCTTCGGTCACGGCGGCGGCGGTGACTGCAGTGGCCTGGGCTCGGACCTGAAGCTGCCTCTCCTGTCGGACAAGCCACAGGGGAAGCAAGATTCAGCCAAGAACTTGCTTGCAGAAGCAGAACCCTTCGGTTCAGTGCTAAGTGATGGGAAATGCTCAGATAGTTTGCAACAAGCCCCAATCACTCCGGGATGCAATCTGACGCAAACCGTGTTCAATGGTACAGTTCTACCCTTGCAATGTACTGTAACTGAAATGGCACTTACTGAATTTCCTAGGATTGGACGTGTCTCATGTTTTGCCTGTCGTTGGCAGGGGTCAACGTGCTTGCTGGTATTGGCATTTTCTCTGCTCCCTACACGATTCGTGAGGCCGGATGGGCCAGCCTTGTGGTTCTGGCTTTTTTCGCTGTGGTTTGCTGCTACACTGGAGTTCTCCTCAAGTACTGCTTTGAGAGCAAAGATGGTGTGAAAACCTTCCCAGACATTGGGGAGGCTGCCTTTGGAAGGATCGGTCGGCTTCTCATTTCTGTAAGTCCTGGTTTCATTAGCACGAAATTTAATTTATTGCATAAAAATTAATAATAGGATTTGAGAACGTGTGAGCACTGAGCCAGCACCTGTTCTCATTTCAAAATTCAGAACAAAAAAAACACTGTTAGTAATTTCTGCATTCCCTTCTTGACTATCTCACATTGCGTAGATAAAACAGAGTTGTTGTCACAGATAAATAATATCTACCAAAATCTCCAGGGCCCTAACCATTTGATGTTTGTGTTTTGTCTGTGCAGATAGTTCTGTACACCGAGCTCTATGTAAGAAACCCATTTTCCCTACCTTATATTTTGCATAACTTGCTTTTTTATTGCTGTTGTTGTTGGTTAAATACATGACTGCATTCTTTTCATATTTGTGTTATCTATGCTTTTTTACTGCAGTCCTTTTCTGTGGAGTTTATTATTTTGGAAGGTGATAATCTGGCGTCAATTTTCACGAGCACCACTTTCGATTGGAATGGAATTCATGCCGATGGGAGGCACTTCTTTGGAGTTCTATTTGCTCTTGTTGTCTTGCCCAGTGTGTGGTTGCGAGATCTTCGAGTAATATCTTACCTTTCAGGTCTGGCTGCTCTCATCCAACTTCATTTTTTCAGTTTTTTCATGCATATTATAACTGATTGATTGATATACCTAATTATTCCTTCAGCGGGTGGTGTGTTTGCAACACTTCTGGTTTTCCTATCTGTTGGTTTAGTTGGTGCTACTGGCAAAGTAGGGTTCCATATGGCAGGGAAAGTAGTGAAGTGGGATGGTATTCCATTTGCAATTGGTATTTATGGTTTTTGCTATGCTGGGCACTCAGTATTTCCAAATATCTATCAGTCAATGTCCGATCGCACAAAATTCAACAGGGCACTCTACATATGGTATGTAGTCATGTAGATAGCTATATGTCAATTTGAACTGCATTGTGATGGGAGTAACTCTTGTTGTTCAGTAATGATTTTTCTCATTGTTATGTCTAATCGTGCTTTCAGTTTTGCAATATGCACGGCAATTTATGGCGCTATAGCTGTTATCGGCTACCTCATGTTTGGAGATAAGACTCTGTCACAAATAACTTTGAATCTTCCAAAAGATTCATTTGCGTCAAAAGTTGCACTGTGGACCACGGTAACTATTTTTTTTGTTGGTTGCCCTGATTCAATTAACTGAGAGCCCTTTGTGTTCCTTCATATATACCCTCATTGTGCCTTTTTTTTTTGTTTCAGGCGATCATTCCTTTCACAAAGTATCCTTACACATCTTAATTATCACTTCAGAAACTTGAGGGTTTTAGGACCGCATTGTGTTTCTGAAATTGTCTGTCTCCTTTAAGGATTGCTTCATCCTTAACTGCTTGCAGATATTCTTTGGTGATAAACCCATTGGCTCGGAGTATAGAAGAGTTGCGCCCAGCAGGGTTTCTGACTGATAGAGTCTTCTCTGTTACGCTGCGGACTACCCTTGTTGCATCAAGCGTATGCATTGCCTTTCTCCTGCCATTCTTTGGTATGTAACTGGCGCATTATGCTTAAACGTGGAGTCCTGTCTGCATCTGTAGTTATCAATAACTTTTGTATGTTTAACCTTGTTAACATATTAAAACATAGTCGTCTTTGATGTTCAGAAATCTTGAGAAAACATGCTTCATTTTAAATTTCAGAAACAACTCATATTAAGCAGGTTCATAAGCTATAGAATGAATAATGATTCTCTGCTGTTAAGGAAGCATATATATACAAGAGTTTTACTTTTCTTAGGCAGTGAAAATACTTTCTAAAAATACACAGGAGACTTATGCATCTTCATTTTTTCCTGGTTTCTTATGAATGAACATGTGGTTCTGAGTTGTATTGCACATACCAGGTCTTGTGATGGCTCTCATTGGATCTCTTCTTAGTATACTCGTGGTATGTTGCTTCTCTTCACTTTCACTACTTGCCTGGTCACGGTAGTATAATTTGGGTGCCATTTTTTTTTCCAAATAGGACCTTAATGGTCATGCTAGTATAATAAAACAAAGTGCAAGAAAACAAAGCTTTCAAGTCAAATATAGTTCTTACTGAAACAAAGCTAGCTAGCTAGATTCTGAAACCTCGTTCTACATAACATTTTTATAGAAAAAACGAAGGTGTTCTATATATCTGATGAAAAGCAATGTGATAACTAACAGAATTAACAAGTTTCAACATCATATCCCGGGACAACAGCAGTCTTGCTCTTACCACAGCGTGTTATTGTACCATAGCATGCGGAGATGACAAACAGAGCAATAGACGTGTTTGTTGTTAACACTGTATCTGCATGATTGCCTATCATTTTCAGGCGCTCATAATGCCCGCCCTGTGCTTCCTGAAGATCGCTCGGAATAAAGCGACACGCTTGCAGGTAAACACTGGGTCTCTCTCTCAAGACAGTACATGACAACGTCGTTCACACTCCAATGACTGACACCTGGTTATTTGTCACTCCGATCCGTTGCCGCTACCGAAGGTCATCGCAAGCGTCGTGACTGTGGTTCTGGGCGCCGTCTGCGCGGTTCTTGGGACGTACAACTCCATCGCCAAGATAGCCGAAAGCTACTAGAAAGTGCAACGTCCAAATTAAAGACCAAGGTCTGCCATGGCCCGGCCGCCGCGCCTGCACAGGGCGCCATCGTGCCCTGTGTCTAGGCCTCCCTTGTATGTACTGCACCGTGCATGCAGAAGTGCGACCTGTATTCGGTCTGTTCGTGGCCCGTCCCGGCCTGTACAGGGTGCCATCGTGCCCTGTCGGCCTGCAATAAGAGGGCACCTCTGTGCGTGACTGTGTTTTATGAAGATTTGGTGTTTCTGCTCGCATTTCCATGAATTGGTGTTGCTGCCATGATGCCTGGGACCGTGACGTGCCGGCGGGCGGCGGTCGCCGGTTGCCGAGGCCCGAGGCTTGCAGCCGCGGTCAGGTGTCGCTGGGGCGAGGACGTAGCAGTTTGGGCGTGGCCGGCCTACCGATGGCGCGGGGTTGTTTATTTTGAAATGCCCAGCTCCTACAAATGACGCTCTACCAAACTGGACCTTTATATATGCCTGACAGAACCATAGCACGTCAAAGCACCTCATGTACTTGAGAGCAAGTAGGATTCTTTGATCACATAGGAAAACATATATGGACAATACTAACTTCCTACTATCAATTTCTTTGGAGAATATGTCAGAGAGAGCACACGTACAACATGAATCAGACTTACCACAGAGTATTTGTATAGAACATAACAATATACAGGAAAAGAAACGGTGTAGCAAGACATGTAATCAAGATGCTAACACACGATCTACAGAGAGGTAGAGAGAAGGGGAGTGAGAGGTCGCAGACTATCGAAGGCCGTAGTGGTTGAAGCACCGGCTGGGATCTCGTTGGCGGACGCCATCTGCACGCCGACAGCGACGTTCGGTGGAGAGAGAGTCGGTGCAGTGGCGTCCTTGGCGGTGGCGTGTGCGTCGGGGTGGCGTTGCCGGCGTCGGTGGTGCTTTCCGTCGCTGGCAGCGCCCCTTCTCAAGATTAGGTTAGGGTTAGGATGTCGGTGGGGTGACTGGCGGCGCGGTGAACCTCGTACTGCGAGCCCCGGCCCCCACCTTTCCTTTATAGCGCTGTGCGACGGGGGCCCACCAACCATGTAGGGTTGGGCGCCCCCGATCAGGGCGCGAGAACAAGGCCCAAAAAAGCCGTTGGGCCTAACTGGTGGGAGATCAAACCTAACATTCTCCCCCTTGATCTCTCATCTATTCTTCGTTCTTTAATTTCATACTCAAAACTTTCAATTCATATTTTTCTTGCTTCCATCCTATTTCATCACAGATTAGTGCATAGAACTGTCACATCGTCACAGCAATTAGTGCCGTTAGACTAACAGCCACAATACACTTCTCCGTTTTGAAATGTAAACTTTCTTTGGGCCCTTCGTATGTTCGGGAATCATAGACTTTTCCTTAAACTCATGCCGGCTACGTGTTCTCTGAACACGTTGGGTGGTAAGCCCTTTGTGAGCGGATCCACGAGCATTTTCTCTGTACTTATATGCTCAAGATTTATTATATGATCCCGAACTTTATCTTTCACAACATAGTACTTTATGTCAATGTGTTTGGCAGCACCACTTGACCTATTGTTGTGAGCGTACTGTACCGCTGGATTGTTATCACAATACAATCTCAGTGGTTCATTTATATCATCAATCACTTTCAATCCGAGTATGAATTTCTTCAGCCAATTCACCTGCCCCGTTGCATCATAGCATGCTACAAACTCAGCATACATTGTCGAGGATGTAGTCACGGTTTGTTTGGAGCTTTTCCATGATATAGCTCCTCCTGCGAGAGTAAATACATATCCTGACGTGGATTTTCTTTCATCTCCCGCATAATCAGAATCTGAATACCCCTCTATCTACAGGGAATCAGATCTTCTATACATAAGCATGACGCCTTTCGTACCCTGCAAATAACGCAGGACTTTCTTCACTAATTTCCAATGTTCAATTCCTGGATTCTTTTGATATCTGCCAAGTAACCCGATAACAAAAGCTAAGTCAGGGCGTGTACACACTTGAGCATATTGTAAACTTCCAACAGCTGAAGCATACGGTACCGCTTTTATTCGGTCAATTTCATATTGGTTCTTGGGACACTGATGTTCCCCAAACCTATCGCCCTTGACTATAGGAGCAGGTGAAGGACTGCACGCATGCATACTAAATTTCTTCAAGACCTTTTCTATGTATGTCTTTTGCGATAATCCTAGAACCCCTTTTATCCTGTCTCGGTGAATCTCTATTCCCAAAACGAACGAGGCCTCACCGAGATCTTTCATATCAAAGTTTGAGGACAAGAATTTCTTCGTTTCCATTAGTAGATTGATATCACTACTAGCAAGCAAGATATCATCCACATACAAAATTAGGAATATGTACTTTTCATTCTTGAACTTTGCATAAACGCAATTGTCCTCAACATTTTCTTCAAACTCAAAACCTTTTATCGTTCTATCAAACTTCAAATACCACTGTCTTGAAGCTTGCTTCAATCCGTAGATTGATTTCTTCAGGCGACATCCCATATTTTCCTTTCCTTTTACGACAAAACCTTTCGGTTGTGCCATATAAATATTTTCTTCCAAATCCTCGTTTAGGAAAGCCGTCTTTACATCCATTTGATGTAACTCCAAATCATAGTGGGCTACAAGTGCCATTATAATTCTGAAGGAATCTTTATATGAGACTGGAGAAAACGTCTCATTGTAATCAATCCCTTCTCTTTACATGAAGCCTTTCGCCACAAGTCGCGCTTTAAATCTTTCTATATTTCCTTGGGAGTCATATTTTGTTTTGTAGACTCATTTACAACCTACTATTTTGGCTCCTTTAGGAATATTTTCTAAGTCCCAAACTTTATTGGTACTCATTGATTTTAATTCATCTTCCATGGCCTTAAGCCACTTTGATGAGTGGTCGTTTCTCATGGCTTCTTCAAATGAGGTGGGATCATCCCCCATCTGACATTCTTCTGTTTCATAAACTTCATAGTCATCAGTAATAGCTGATCTTCTTATTCTTTGAGACCTTCTAGGTGCCTCCGGCACTTGTTCCACATTTGGCTATTGTTGTTCTTCCTCATGTGCAACATTTGGTTCTATAGGTTCCTCAAAGATAGGTTCCTCAAGGACAGGTTCCTTATGTTCATTCATTGTCGCCACGGGAGAACTTGCAACAGGTGTTGGCACTACAGTGTCCTACACTGTCGGTGCAACAGCAGCAGCTAGCGTGAAGAATGGTTCTTCAACCATCGGAGTGGGTACATGTACCCGCTTCTCCTATAGGTTGATTTCTCATGCTACCATGCTCCCCCTGATCATATTATTCTCCAAGAACACAACGTGTCTTGTTTCTACAATCTTCGTATGTCTGTTAGGACAATAGAAGTGATATCCTTTCGATCTTTCTGGATAGCCAATAAAATGGCAGTTGACTGTCTTAGAGTCTAACTTTCCTATGTTTGGGTTAAACACTTTTGCCTCAGCTGGACAGCCCCACACACGCAAATGGTTAAGTGAGGGCTCCCTTCCTGTCCATAATTCATACGGTGTTTTAAGCACCGATTTACTTGGTACTCGATTAAGTATGTGAATGGCAGTTTTCAGTGCCTCCATCCATAAACTAATCGGTAATGTGGAGTAACTCATCATGCTTCTTACCATATCCATTAAGGTACGGTTACGTCTTTCAGCCACTCCATTCTACCGAGGCTCCCCCGGTGTGGAGTACTGAGCAACTATGCCATTTTTCTGTAGGAACCTTGCAAATGGTCCAGGAATTTGGCCATATGGGGTATGTCGCCCATAGTACTCTCCACCTCGGTCTGATCGTACTATCTTGATTTTCTTATTGTGCTGATTTTCAACTTCAGCTTTAAATATTTTGAATTTATCCAATGCTTCCGATCTTTCTTTAATTGGATAAATATTGCCATAACGAGAGTAATCGTCTGTGAATGTTATAAACGAGTCATAACGATCCACACTTTTCACAGGAAAAGGACCACATATGTCTGTGTGGATTATTTCTAAAATTCCTGTACTTCGTTTGGCATCTTTCTTAATTTTCTTGATATACTTTCCTTTGATGCAATCAATATATTGTTCTAAATCTGAAAATTCTAAGTGCGGGAGAATTGATTCCTTAACCAATTGTTTCATTCTCCCCCTCGAAATATGGCCTAAGCGACAATACCATAATTTCGAAGAGACAGTATCAATTCTCTTCCGCTTCTTAGTTACATCAGCAGATGGGGAATCATTCACATTCTCATCGCATACATTGTTTGCATCTTAGCAAGAGATAATAAATAAAGCTTGTCTTGTCGGAAGACAAGACCAATACATTTATTATTAACTAGTATCTTACACTTGCCATCACTAAAATGGCAATCAATTCCATCATCATCAAGTTTCAAAACACTTATCAAATTTTTACGCAAAGAGGGAACATAAAGTACTTCTTTAAGTCTAAGTACAAAACCATTATTCAATTCTAAAGAAAAAACTCCAATGGCTTCAACATTGGCTTGCACTCTATTTGTAACTTTAATCGTTCTTTTTCCTCTTTACAAGGTTCTCGTCCCACTTAACCCCTGTAAGGAATTTGCAATATGAGTAGTTGCTCCTAGATCAACCCACCAAGTGGATTTATCATAACATAAATACATGGATTCATCTATAAATGTAATAAATTCATCACCTTTCTTTAGCAGAGATTTCAGGAAGTCTGGACAATCCCTCTTGTAGTGTCTCTTCTTGAAGCAGTGCTTGCACTGATCTTTTTCAGCTCCACCATACTGCTGATTCTCAGAATTCTGGGGTTTCTTTCCCTGTGAACTAGAGGAAGAGGACTTATCCCACTTGGGTTTTCCTTGTGGTTTAGAATTCTTGCCATTAAAGTTTTTTCTTTTGTTATCCTTCACAAAATGAGCAGATTCACCTTGTGAGGACTTTATCCTCTCCTCTTCTTGAGCACACATTAAGATGAGTCTTTCTATGCCCCACCTTTCAGGCTGTATATTGTAATTCATAATAAAGGTGTCATATTCTTTTGGCAAAGAAGCAAAAATCAAATGAATCAGGAAATCCTCCTCCTTCAAATTCATTTCTTTTAGCTTAGATGCCGTAGTGTTCATCTTCAAAATGTGCTCTCTTATGCTACCACCAGTGAATTTCTCATTCACAAGCTTCTTAATTAGTGAACTTACTGTGGCCTTGGTAGACCCAGTAAACTGACTCTTGATTTTCTCAAGATATTCTTTGGCAGTAGCATATTCAGGGATTAAGCCTCTTATCTGTTCTTCTATGGTGGCTTTGGCTACCAACAGGCACTTACGGTTGGAGAGAGTCCATTGCCTATGTTCAAGGTCATATTTCATTCTTATTTCAGCATGATCACGCTTTCGAGCAGCGAAATCAGCGTCAAATTCATTTTCACCTCTCACCGGGTCCTCTGGCTCAGTAGGACATGGTGAGGTGATGGCAAAATCGACCTCTCCCAACGCAAGTTCCAATTCATACTTCTTCCGTCATACACGGTGATTGGTCCCATTGAGTGTCGGGATGTTGGCAATGTTCACAATGCATTTGCCTCCTGAAATCACACCAGAGTAAGTAAGAAATATTTATACATAAAATTTTATGCTTTTAACTCAACGTTAGTCAAATCAAAACTTATAATTCATCCATGCAAAACATTTTACATCACCGTTGGGCAGAAGTAAAATTAATGCATAATTTCTCATGGATCAAAAATTATAATATTGTTATTAACAACGTTGGTCAGAAAATAACAATATCATAATCCCATCAAAATTATCAAAAATTTATTTCTCTTAAAATTAAATTATCCCGTTGGTTCAAATTTAATCAAAGAGAACAATAATTATCATGCACAGCGGAAACATTAATAATCTTTTCATATTATTATTTTCCAGAAGCACTAAAAACTTCACTGTTTTCTGAGCAAAATATCGTTGGATAAAATTTGCATAGAAAAATTGTATCAAAATTATTCAAATTCATCAAAATATGCATTAAAATTGCTCCTGGAAAATAATAAGAAAATTTTCTTCTTCTTTCATTTCAGCCCAGCGCGGCCCAAGACGGCAAAACCAATTCGGCCCAGCTGTCCTCGCGCGCACAGGCCGACGGCAAAAGCTGGCTCGGCCCAGCTGTCCTTGCGCGCACAGGCCGCACCCAGGCCGCAACCTGGGCCTGGGCCGGCAAAGTGCCGTGCCCGTCTGGGCCGGCGACGGCCCGATTTGATCTGCGCCGTTGGTTCTGATCGGATGATCGCGCATTTGATCGGAAAAGAAACGGTGTAGCAAGACATGTATAGTTTGCTGGAAAAGCATAAGTATCTCCAAACGTTCTTTTGATCATCTTTGCTGGGAAAGCATAAGGCCTCATCAGCATTGCTGAATTTAGAAGCTGCCAATGATATTCCACAAGGAAGCCTATGAACCTTTTCTTCGATCATCCATTCATTTCAACTGATATGCCCTCAAACTTCCTTTTGATGATGTCCACGAAGTTCCAGATTGCAACACTTTTGATATTGCTCTAGTTCCTATTTGCTAAAACGATTTACTTGTAACTCCAAATAGCCAGATAAGAGTACTATAAGCTACGATCAAGGGGCGAACATGTTGCACTCACCATCCTCTACCAAATGGCAGAAAAAGGAACCTCCCAGTAGTTCCCTCTCAGAACAGCGTGGGTGAACCTAGAACAAGCACATCCACATTAAGGTCCTGTTTAGATCCATACAACTAATAGTTAGCTCTCTTTGAATCCAAACGTGTCTAGCTAATTGTTAGTTAAATATTTAACTAACAACTATTTCACTAGCTGTACTAAACTAGCTAATAATAGTTAATATTATTAGCTAGCTAACTATTAACAGCTAATAGATCTAAACAGCGCCTAAGATGCCCATAAGTTGATCCAATTATGACCGGATGATCAAACAGATGCTAGAGCCTTGCCCTCGGAGGAGAGTTTTTTTTAGAATAAGTACCGCTTTATTCATATATCAGAGTAATCGGTACAAACTTCATTTGGAGGAAAAAGTAGCCAAACATGCCGCCCTACAGATTCAGAAATTGAGCTTTTAGCTAATCTATGAGCATCACCATTCGAGTTCCTACTTTCATAGACGACCTCCACCGATGCGAAGCTTGCCATACCAGCCAGCATTAATCTCTCTGATGATGTGACCATATGGATTCATCATCGGGCCACACATATTCTTCGCTATGTTTGCGCAGTCGTTAGCAATCCTGACCTTCTGAAGCATGAGGTCACTCGCGAGAGCTAGACCTTCTCTGCAAACCAATGCTTCCGCCGTCTCCGGATCTGAAACTCCTTCCATCACAATTGGAGACGCTCACAGAAAGGTGCTTGCCTCATCCCTTGCAATCGCTGCCACTGTCGCAATGCAATAATTATTGGATAGTATAGCATCGACATTTTATCTTCATCATGCTTTGAGGGGGCGGGATCCAGTGAGGGTTCCGAGCCGGCATCCCTATTTTCTTCTGCACATTTGGTGTAGCTAGGGATGAAAACGGAGCGGAGCAGAGCGGAGCGGATAATAGCTTCCTCATATCCTAATCGATTTTTCTTGATCGGATTCGGGGCGGATCGAATATCATGAGGATTCAGATGCGAATACGGATTTTTTAGGATGTCGGAAATGGTAGGAATCCGGACCGGTGTCGGAGCAGAGCGGACTTTTTTAAGTCGGATAATATGCGCTTACGTGTTGTTTTTATGATGAGAAACCGTTCATTAACCAAAGCCATAAAGCGGCGGTACAACACGAAATAATTACCATCATTCCACCACTTCGTTTTAAGAGCTCATAAAATTAATACAAGTGCCCAGTTTGAATTTATGAGTATAAAACAAGTGTGTAAAAGACATTTTATTAGGCAAAACTTTGCCTTCACTCTTTGCCGTGTACCGGTCCTCTACTTTGGTAGATGATAATTCTTTCATCGCCTGTAATTTCAATGTACCAGCCTATAGTTGACGAGCATTGTTGTGGGCTACAATATAATAATGCTTGTGTCATGGACTGAGCTGACTTGTATTCTTGCCACTTGAGCTCCTTAAATTATTCGGATTATCCTATTATAAGCATCGGATAATCCATATTCGCCGGATTTCGTCAATCCCATATCCTACACCGCATCCGCATATAATCGGATTCGGATTATCCATACCCGCACGGATATTAGAAACACTTCTCCATATCCTTAAAATTTGGATTCGGAGCGGACCGGAACGGAGAATTATCCATACCACTTTCACCCCTAGGTGTAGCCGATTCTAAGTCCGCAATGAAGCGCTCCACAAAATTATGAGTCGACAATGAGCTTTGAAAAATATATTTTCATGTATGGCTTGTCGTCTCGCATAACAAACCAACCACACTGTGACTATCAGCGTCACAAGATCCTCATGCCGGAGAACTGCGACTGCCTCAGATCATTCCCAAGAGACTCTCCATATCATTCCTAAACGTTAGGAATAGAGATTTTGGTGAAAAAACTACCCTCCAACAGCTTCTCTAAATGGTTATCCAAATATAGCTATCTTCTATTGCGGATTTTTCGCTAGCTAAAAATAGAAGACGAGAATGACTCTCTAGAGTGTGGATAAGATATAGAAAAATTGTTGGAGAATTAAAAGATATAGAAAACAATTTTTATTCAAATGAGTCTCCAAATAATAATTCAGAGAGTTACTTTTCGAAAGGCTCTCGGAGAAGCATCACTATGCTGGGCCCTCGGAGGGGAGTTGTGCCGAGTGATATAAGTCATGGGCCTCTTTTTCTGTTTTGATGGGCTGCACTCTGTTTCATCCTTGCCGCAAGTCATATGCACAAACCCTCTCTAATCCTCTCACCTCAAAACCCTAACGTCCGTCCCCAATTCACCTCCCACCGCCGTACCGCACCAAACCTCCATCCGCCCCGAGCCGAGCCGCCGCCGCCGACGCGCCATGAGGCCTCTTGACGAGAAGGAGACGACGCAAGTATTCGAGAAGCTGTTCAAGTTCACGGGGCCCAACCTGAAGCACCTCCTGGAGCGGCCCGCAGTGGAGGGCCCCGACGCTGAGCCCGGCCGCTACTGCCTCCGCCTCCACCGCAATCGCGTCTACTACGCCTCCGAGGCGCTCGTCCGCCGCGCCACCGCCGTGTCCCGCCCGCGCCTCGCCGGCGTGGGGACGCCCATCGGCAAGTTCACCCACCACGGCGCATTTCACCTCACGGTCCACGCGCTCGACCTCCTCGCCGCGCACGCGCGCCGCCGCGTCTGGCTCAAGCCCGACACTGAGCGCTCCTTCCTCTTCGGTAACTCCGTGCCCAAGTCCTCCCTCGCGCGCATCACCGAGAACACCAAGGCTGGGGACGGGGTGGTCGTCATGTCCATGGCCGACGTCCCGCTCGGGTTCGGCATTGCCGCGAGGTCGGCGCAGGACTGCAGAAAGGCCGACACCAACGCCGTCGTCGTGCTGCACCAGGCGGATGCCGGGGAGTACCTCCGCAAGGAGGAGGAGCTCATGTGAGGTGCGCCGAGGCTTGCCTGATTAGGTCGTATTCATGAGTGAATTATGAAAAATTGTGCCTTGTTGTGGTGTTCCAAGGCTTGAGGCATATATCTATGTACTCAATGGTTAATTGTCGTTATGAGATGTGATGATTGCTGTCGCTAGATTTCACCTTTAGCAACTGGTTCTGCTTCTAGGTGAATATCTGATTCAGTTGTCCTCAGAGAGTGCTAGTGCCTTGTTTAGCTGGAGGTTCTCAGAGAGTGCTAGTGCCTTGTTTAGCCGGAGGAACAGGCTTGTTCTTGAATGGTTTTGTTCATCATTTCATTGTGGGTTCATCTGAATGGCATGACCTTACATCTTTTATTCAATTGATTGACATTGTGTCCATATAGAATGGTATGGGAATGGATCAGTTCATACCATTCCTGATCAAATCAGAAGGTTAGGCATAAAATTTAGGATATCCTAGGACTTGCCCATTCCACAGACTAACACCTCATACATTATTGTTATGCAACTTTTCGATCCTTAAGGTTCATAAATTCTATATAGGATTTAATGATTCTTTGGTTTTCATATGCAAATGATGTCAATAGTGCCTGAGGCTACTCGTAGGTCGCACATGGCAATTGCTTCCGCTGCTGGCAATCATGAAAATAGAGTTGAGGGTCTTTCTTCAGTAAAAACAGTACTGGATTTTAACTTCCGAAGTGTGAATAATCTACTAAGGCTTGTGCGGATTTCAATGGAGTTGGTCAGCTGCTGAGGTGTTCAGAATCTGAGAAAATACCATCCGATTGAAGTTCCTGTTGGATGTTTAATCCAATTAACTTCGTTCTTGATGAAGTAGCATGAAGCTGAATAGTTCAACAGTGCAAAAGCATAGGTCTTCTCATTTGCCCTCGCTGGTCAATTTGTACCGAGACTGATCATGGAATTCTTCTTCCTTTTTTACTTTGATGGCACCCAATTAGTATACATAGTTGCATATCCACTTGGATGATTTTGTTAATGAGAGACGCAATTGAAGATGAGCTTCGCACTGCTCAACGCCTCAACGCTTGTGATAGTTTTGAGGAAGAAGGATGTTCTTGCGCCTGCACACAATACATTGTTATCTGGAAAGCAGCTTGCTCCTCAGCATTCTCTTCCTACATAATGTAAATTATGTGAATCTCCAATCAAGGCTGGCTTATGGCTGCAGAGTTTTCCTCTGAACAGTACAAGATGATGTGTCGCCAGTTGACAATTTTGATGGTAACTCTTAGTTAAGGACAAATGAATTCTGTGTCTTTTTTTAACTGCTACTCCTTGATTTGGTATCTTTATTTTTGAGCAGAGAGAGGGGACAGCAAAGCGAACTAATTGTGCTAACCAAGAAATCGGCTAGTAGTTTTTTTTTCCTTTTCAACCTTGCCATGTCGTGTCTTCTGGATAAAGTTCATGCAGGTATCTTTACTAATATTATTATCGTTAATTAATGGGATTGTACATATCTATATTTGCTCTTTCCTTGAAGTAGTGTAAAATGAAATTGAGTTCTAGCTAGTTTACTCAATAGATCTGCTGCTATGGTGCAAAGTACAAAGTGACCAGTAAGAGTATTTGCCGATACTACGTACTAAATCATTATAGACTTATAGGGTATTGTCTGACCTTGAATTTATGCCGTTTTGTTTCCTTTCGCTCAAATCAGAGTTAAACAATTTCTCCATTCCGTATGGCCTGCTTTTGTTTGTTGTAACTTGTTTTCTTAGAATTAAACTTCAATGCTGCATTCACAATCAGTTACCTGAACTTTTAAAGTTGTCTCATCTTGATCTAAATCTTCCACGGGACAGCACTTCATCCAACGTGGCACGCCACGGTGGCCACAGCTGCATGGCCCACGCATGTTTTATGCAAAAAAGAACACCGTGGGATTCCTCATATCCTCGTCCCTTTACCATCTCCGCTCCGTTCTCGTCCCTGACCGCCGGCAACGACAATGGCGGAACCCTAGGCTAGCACATCCATCGGTCCAAAAGGTATCTTAGTTCCCGGACTTCTTCCTGGGTGGGTAATCTATGAGGATATTATTACCTTATTTTAGTTAAGTATCTTAGTTCTTCACAGGGGGGGTTCATCTCTGAATTTTGCTTCCAAAAAGCAGGCCTAAAATACCTCGCGGAACCCTGGGTTAATTAGCAGGGGACCGCGGTGAGGCGTCGCGGCTGTTTTGGCGTGCCCGGCCGATCTATGGAGCGGGGCTGTGTTGCCTTCCTGCGGTGGTTGATTGAATGACGTGGATCGCTGGGTCCTTTATTTGACGCCCAGGGCGACATTCTCCGGATAAGATTTCGTCGAGTAAACTTCAAGACAGCCCGGTCCTTTGCAGTTGCAGCTAGCTTGATCCGACGGCAAAATTCCAAACACGTCTCCCACACACGCAGTCCAGCTGACCTCTGCATTACACGCTTCCTAATCACCCGGTTGCTGGAGGTCCGGCAGCAAACCAAAGCAGCACCACAGCTAATTAACCCACCCGAGCCGGCGGCAAACCAAAGCAGCACCACAGCTAATTAACCCACCCGAGCCCGAACGCTGTCGATAGACAGGCATCGCGCGGTCAGATACAGTCAGATCCGTGTGACAACGGGCCAGTTACGCGCGCCCACCGCTGCGCTGAGTCACTTCCAGCGCATGCATATGCATACTGCACGAACCGACGCACCGGCGGCGGATGAGCGAGTAATGTGACGCGGAACCATACATGGCGGTGATCTGATCTCGCCACCATTTCATTCCAAGAGAAAGCAAGCGACAAACGCGGCTCGGGTGACGGGTGCGTATGTCCAGAGCCCGACCCAAGTTGCAGCAGGTCCTCCGACGAGACCCATTTTTGGAGTCTTGCTCCCACTGCCCAGAAGCCTGGCTTGCGGCTTGCCCTACGTACGTACCCCTAGCATGGCATGTGTAATCTCTACCCTCCACGCGATCGTGATCGACGAGATAATCTAGAAAACCCACACGCGAATCGATCGATCCCCGCCAGGCCAGCTGCCGGCTGCTTGTCCCGGACCTGCACTTGCAGCTCCACGAGACCACGACGCGTCCTGGTCCTAGAGGTATCGTTTATTTCGTCAGACTCAGACATGTGTGGCAGGTCGGTCGCCTCGCCATATTCCTTCTGCCGGAGGCAGGGCATTCGTTCGTCAAACAAAACCCGGTGCACGGTCGATCACACCTCCCATCCAGAAGATATTTTTGAACACATGTGACTACCTGTGGAGATGTGTGGTAGATCTGTTCTGGTCGGTTGGACAAGGTGAACTCGTTGCATGACTCATTCCCTCGAACAAAAATAAACAAACAGAGCTTTTACATAATCCCTACACCTAAAAAGACTCTAAAGTAATCATCTACCGGTAATACCAAATACATCCCGACTCCAGTTCGGCTCCCCTTCCTTAGTAGCTGTTATACTATACATATCTATTACACGTAAAAAATAACTAACGTTATCAACTAATCGTTCGCTCTACCTGCCGTAATCCATCGGGGCCTGCGGAGTCTGTGTCGGGTGCAGTGCATCCACGGAGTCCGAGTCAGGTCTATAAACGGAAGCCCTAGGCTCACGTGCCACCTCGCCGTTTGTTTAATCCAAAAAACACACGTACAAGCTAAAGGAAAAAGGACATATGAGCTCACCAGTTTAATTCAAAAACACGTATACGACCAGTTTAATTTTGAAGCACGTAATCTGAAAAAATTAAAGCTACTCCTTGCTGTCTGATCGTCGGCGAACAGCACTAGCTTTCATCAACTACACCGTTTCATCCCGCATGTCTATCTGTTAACTCGAATTTGCTAATTTTAATATTTTGCTAAATATGTTTATCTTTGATAATGATTCTTTTTCAATATGATGGTCTCCACACTATTACGGGTTAGTCGAATGAAAAATAATAATTCTCACGCATCAGTGAGAGAAAAGACTAACACCACCAATACTGGTAAAAAACAAAACATCCTTTGACTATATTTTATACGGGCATTTATCCAGTAAATCAGAAATTTTTCACATGTCGAAGACGGGCCGAAACAGCAGTCAGACTGAAGAATTTGTGGCCCAGTACCATAATTCACTCAGGCCATCTGTATCTGGTGCCCGCCACGCCCACGGGCCAGCCAAGCCAGCACACATCTCCTCCCGAACCTGCTGAAGTTTTACCGCCATACAGCACAGCCGCGCAGAGCCGCCGAGCCAATCAGGCAGAGCAAAATGGCCGGAACCGCCGCGTCCCCCACACCACTTCTCTCTCCCCATCTCCGGACGTTACGTTTGGCGGCGCCACGTTCTCCCGTGGCCCACAAGCCGGTGACACAGGAGGCCGGGTGGCGTACTGCGTCCCTCGTGTCCCCACGGGCCCACCCCGCCTCCTTCCGAGGTCCGAGCAGCGAGCAGTGAGCAGGCCGCGCCTCTGGCCGCCTTGTCGCGACGCGCGATCCCATCCCTAATCCCTTCCCATCCGTCGCGGGCGCGCGGCTCCAATCCTGTCGCGTGGCCATTAAAAGCCTTCCCCCTGCTCCGCTCGTCTCTTCCGGAACCGTCCCTCGCTCGTCATCTCTTCGCCTCCGCTACGCAATTCCGATCCACGCTGCGGGGCGCGGGCTAGTTGTGACGACCGCCGAAACTCGTGTGAGAGAGAGGCGGGGAGGCGGGCGGCGATCGGAGATGGCTCAGGAGAAGCCCCGGAAGGAGGAGAAGGAGGAGGAGTTGATGCTGGAGGATGGAGGCATCGAGGAGAGCCAGCGCCGCAGCTTCGAGGACTGCGGCGACTCCGAGGAGGACCGCGGGGAGGACGATGACGACGATGACGAGGAGCGGGACCGGGACGGCGACGCCGTCGGTTCGCCGCGCTCCTTCCAGTCCCAAAAGTGGCCGCAGAGCTACAGGTGCGTGCGCTGTTGCCATTCCTTGCTCGAACGCCGCTTACGTACGCGGCTTTTTTTTATTACTATTCTGTTGATTAACAGAGTAATCAATTATTATCAGCAATCTGTTCTGTTTACTATTTTTTATTAGTATTTATTACCGGTAAACTACTGTAGTAGTCCTCTGCGTAGCGAGCGGCTCCGGTGATGGAGATGGACTGATGGCGGCGGCGGGGTCGCTTCGTTGATTCCCCTGTTTTTAGTACTCCCTTTATCTAAAAAAATACAATTCCAAAATTTAAACAACTTAAAAAATTAAGATTTAAATAAATTAATTAAAAATTACATCAGCATTGTATCTTTAAATATTTTTTTACAAAAAATATATACCATAATTAGCCAATCATACTTATTTGGTAATTCCTCCCGTCCTACAAAGAATATAATTCTAGATCAGTATTCAGTCAAACTATCTTGGATTTTAACTAAATTTATGTAAAAAATATCAATACATGTCATACGAAATAAATATTATACGACTCGTTATGGAATAATTTTCATTTAATTCAACGCCTGAAACTAGAACTTTATGCTTTCTAAAGCGAAGATAGTATCCTATATATTAGTATTTTTATATATTTATTTAGTCAAATTTAAAATTATTTAACTCGTCAAAAAAGTGAGAATTATATTTTTTTATATTTTTTTCTCGAACACACAGGAGAGTACATTTCATTGTATTAACAGGTAGAAAAACGGTCACTGGAAAATACAGATTCCGTATCTAGGTTAGTTTTCTAGAGACACAAATGCCCTAAAAGTAAGAAAAAACACCCTCCACACGAAGAAGAAAACTTATTGAAGCAACTGGACCAGCGTCTTTGCACGCAGGAGAGTATGTTGATTAGTGGGCCTGGTTGAATCGTCAATTTCGTGATTGGGACGGGATGTGGAATGGACGGCTGGTTCGGCCGTAGATTGAACACTCACACGTGTCTTGTTGGTATTTTTCCTGAGGTTCCTTTTCACGTCTAATCGGAATGCACTAGAATGCACACTTGGGAGCGGGAGGTGCTCTGAACGCTGCAAGTTCTGAAAATTGAGGCGTCGCGCCGATAAGCATGATGACCACAGGTTCATGCATTGTTTGTGCTACCATTGTTGACATATTACACATGTATTTTGTCATGAGTTTTATCTTTTATGCAGTGGACTGGAGTTTAGTCCCTGTTATTCTAAAAGAGGACACGTGACATGGCCCAGAGGGGATGTAAAAGACATATTTGGCTTCTCTTGGCATCTGAAAACAGATGATGCATGTATCGTCCTGTAACTTATATTTTTTAAATGAAGAACTGATCCTGCTATTACCAAATCAATCGTTTTAGATTTATTGGTCGAGGTTGTGTTCATGCTAGTTGATGCACCAAGAACTTGAGACATTGCACGATTTCTGTATCTGTTGGCATCTAGTGGTGATCATACTTAATGAATGAACTCCAGCCGTTATGCTACAAGATTATTCGTGGATCAATATGTACAGTACAGATAATGTGATCATGATATTCTTTGTTTTTCAGGGAAACAACTGACACCTACACAATCGCCGCATCACCGAGCTTCGGTTACTTGGGCCCTTCTACAAGCAAATACTCACTCCTCGATCTTGGTCGTAGTGGTCTGGGCTCTGACCTGAAGTTGCCTCTAGTATCGGACAAGGCTGATGGAAAGCAAGATTCTGTTAAAAACTTGCCGAAAACCCATAGTTCAATAAGAGATGAGAGAGTCTCATTTCAGTCGCAACACACGGGAGAAATCTACATTAGTCAAGGGTGCAGTGTGACACAAACAGTCTTCAATGGTACCATCATTTGAATACAAAAGTGTTCAACTTACTTGCTATATTGAACATGTTTGATACATATTTCTTTTCGTTAATTGGCAGGGATTAATGTACTTGCTGGTGTTGGCCTTCTTTCCACCCCATTTACAATTCATGAAGCTGGATGGACTGGCCTTGCAGTTCTAGTATGTTTTGCGATTGTTTGCTGTTATACTGGAATTCTTCTGAAACATTGTTTTGAGAGCAAAGATGGTATCTCAAGTTATCCAGACATTGGGGAGGCTGCATTTGGAAGAATTGGCCGTCTGTTGATATCTGTAAGTTTTGGTATCTTTAGAAGCATTTGGAATAGTATGTAGAGATGCCTGTGCACCTACCAAAGTTACATGTCACAATGCGTAGTACAAGCAACTATTGATCTTTGTTCCCCATACACGCTTTCATTGCATGGGCTACTGTCTACTGTTGTATTGATTGTCAACGATCAGCACCTAACCTTGATCACTTCCGTATCTGAATGTTTGCAGTTTGGCAAAAATAGACACCTACTCAAACTATTTACTCTTTTTTTTTTCCTTTTTTGAAATGATGACACCTGTTCATAGTGCATATCACATGAATGAATCTAAGATTTTACACTCAACCATTCGCACCTCAAGGCTAGAAAAATTCGCATCCCTCTTTGTTTTTGTTTCATGCATGAGATTTTTTTCTAAACTTTTTTATTTGTAGGAAAGAAAAACTAACTGATGATTATTTTTCGTGCAGATTATTTTGTATACTGAGCTATATGTAAGTACCTTCCATTTAGTTTGTCGTTTAGTGTTTTTTAGAGACCTAACACAGGACTAAGTTTTCCTTTTATCATGTTATTTATTGGGTGCAGACATATTGTGTGGAATTCATTATCTTGGAGGGTGATAACCTCACATCAATTTTTCCTAAAGCTGGTTTTGATTGGCTTGGGATTCATGTTGATGGGAAGCATTTTTTCGGAGTGTTAACTGCTATTTTAGTCTTGCCAACAGTATGGCTGCGAGATCTTCGAGTGCTCTCATACCTTTCAGGTCTGACTGTTGATAGTTTGTTTATTTTTGCACAGTATTATTAGTAATATTAAAATAAGGATCAAATGACTTCGCATGGTTTTAACTAATTATGCATGCAGCGGGTGGTGTGATTGCAACTCTTCTCGTATTCCTGTCTGTTGGTTTAGTCGGTGCTACTGATGGTATAGGCTTCCATTCAACTGGGAAGGCTGTAAACTGGAGTGGCATGCCCTTTGCCATTGGTATTTATGGATTTTGCTACTCTGGGCATTCAGTATTTCCAAATATCTATCAGTCAATGTCCGATCGCTCTAAGTTCTCTAAAGCACTGTTCATATGGTATGTTTGGCCTGATTCCTGTTTCAGTTTACCTTGTTACTGAATAATAATGATTTTTTTCTCAAGGTGTGATGGTATTTTGCAGTTTTGCAATTTGCACAGCAATATATGGCTCTTTTGCTGTCCTTGGCTTTCTCATGTTTGGAGAGAACACTTTATCACAAATCACTTTAAACCTTCCAAAGCATTTGGTAGCCTCAAAAGTTGCACTATGGACCACGGTAACAACTGCATCCAGACCTAAGTTTACTTTCTCAAATTCCAGAAATCTTTTCTTTATATTAACTTTTTAAAAGAATTTTCTTAACTCTTTCCTTTATATTACTCAGTAATGTTTTTGTATGTTTTCAGGTGATCAACCCTTTCACCAAGTATCCTTATCATCAAACCTCAAAATTTCAGTTTTCTAGGATAACATTTTGAGTTTAATTGTTCTAAATCTTTGTGGAATTACTTTATCCTTAATTACAACCAGATATGCCTTGTTGTTAAACCCATTAGCTCGAAGTTTAGAAGAGTTGCGTCCTGAAGGTTTTTTGAACGAAACATCATGCTCTATTATACTGAGGACTGCCCTTGTTGCATCAACTGTATGCATTGCGTTTCTTCTGCCGTTCTTTGGTAAGCATGCACCCATTTACTGAGTTGTGCATCCCACATCACTCTTTACTTGTGTTTATCCTGAAAATTTCAGTATATTGTATCGCATTAATGTATACAAACTTTTTACAAGTACAGTACAAACTAAACCAGATTTTGCTTTCTTCTACATAATATAAATTCAACTTAAGCAACTTTAAACTCTATATACTTCAAGTGGCATCTCAGTTTACTGTCTTGACTGAACCCCTGCATTTCTGAACTATCTGCTTCCTGTTTCAGGTCTTGTGATGGCTCTCATTGGATCTCTTCTTAGTATACTTGTGGTAAGTCATCTCTTTTTTCATTTAATTTAACTTGTTATCACTGTACTGAGCTGTGTTGTGAGACTACGTACGAAGTGGCAAACTTGTCGAGATAAAGGTTGCTATGCTGGAATTATAAGAACAGTATTGGCACTTTTCTTCATATGTAAATTTCCTAACTTGCATATACTTAGTACTTGTGAATATATGAACCGTTTGATGGCATTTTTAATGCAAGAGAAATAATAGCATTGTTTGGTTTCTTTTCCTGATGTATCATGCATCGTTTGATTATTACAGTTAACAGCCTCGTACAAAGCTGTCAGACAGAACTCTCTGATATACCATGCATTGTTATTTCATTTGTCGCCAAAGAAATTGGCATGGATGATAGATTAATCGTATTTTATTATACAATGTGATTGGGTGTATATTTTCCATAATTACAGGCAGTCATAATGCCAGCCTTGTGCTTCCTGAAGATCGCACAGAATAAAGCAACTTGTTCACAGGTAAATGACCGTCAAATTGCAGTTGTCACAAAATGAATTTCCGTCTCCGCATATCGGGCTCTCAACTGGAGATCTCTGATGATACTGCCTGGTGGAAGTATTCTTACGGTGGTAATGTTGCAAACTTGGTCGCTGATATGGTTGCTTCGCAATCTCCAATTTCAGGTAATCGCAAGCATCGGTATCATTATATTGGGGGTCATCAGTGCTGCCCTGGGGACGTACTCATCCGTGAAAAGGATTGCAGAAAACTACTAAGCTCTTCGACAATTGCTGTCTGCAGAATCTAATGGTCAAGTTTTATGTACGATAAAAGTTTTGCTAGAACTACCGAGTTTCCTGCAGATTATTATTAATAGTCTACTACAGTAAAAAAACTGAATATCACTTGCAATAATGTAATCATTGCCCCCCTTTTAGCTGCGTCTCTATCATTTCGTTGTACCGTAGCAAGTTCCTGTGCTGCCGATTGTGCCTGTAAGATTCTGCTTTTTACAATTGAGGTATCTACACATAAACTTTATCTGGGCTTTTGGAGTCGATGAATCAGCTTTGAAAGTTTGAAGATACCATTCCTCCGGTGTTCCCTCGTAGGTGGGCTGGGTTGGGCCTTATTATGGTTATATGCCTCTTCTAGCCTGGAAGGGAAGGCCTGTTTTGTTATTTGCTGGATTAGGATTGATTGCTAGCATACTGGGCCCTTCTGTTCTATGGCCTAAGAGGATAGCACTTTTTTTTTGAGATTAAGAGGATAGCACATTTCCTTTTGCATACGTCTACTTTGCAGCCCCTTTATATGGTGTTGGAGAATCTTTTTTTTGTGATGATTCGTTGCATGCAAGCACTCAAATGATTAAAAAGGCGCCTCGTGCTTTTATTAAGTGGATATAGGAAAGCAGTGCTGCTCCTAAAGTCTTAAAGAGAGCTGTAGCACAAACTTGAAACACTGCCAATATTCGTTCGCACTGCAGCAAGAATGAGCGAACGTGTTGGCAGTGGAAAGCAGTGGATTGATGTTTCAAAAAATAAAGAAAGCAGGGGATTGTTAAGCTTGACGATTCCCACACTCGCAAAAGAGAACGGAGTGGAGTGGAGGGGTTGCTTTGCGGAACTTTTCACACAACCGGAGTTTGCCCCTTTATGGGGCTCCAACTTTCCATTGGCACCTCACATTTGTTTTTGTTCTTAAGGAATCCGAATTGCTCTCTCTCTCTCTCTCTCTCTCTCTCTCTCTCTCTCTCCTTTGATAGTCTGATCCCTGTAGCAAGAAAGAGAGAGAGGGGGGAAAGATTAAAGAGGAGTTCGTGTGTGTTGCCTTTATGCAAAGACGGGCATCTTTGCAGAGTGCATCCCACTTCGCATTTCCATCTTAAAAGACAAGAGCTCTTTTGCTCATGACTTTTAGTAGTGCAATCTTTCTGCCCTCAAAAGTGGCTAATCCTTTCTCTTCCTTTCATTGGTGTCTCAAACTCCCTGGCCTTTTCTCCTTTCTCGCCCAAAAAGGGCATGGCCATGCCATCTTTTTTGCTACACCCCTCACCATCCATGTTGTGGGACCAGGGGAGCATCATCCATCCTCTTTGGTCGTTTGTCAAGACTCAAATACCTATACCTTCCCTCCCTCCCCAGGTGCCTGCCTTCACACACACACACGCGGCTCCTTCCTTCACATTTTATTCCAGCGCAGCGCAGCGAAAGGTAGAGAGACAGAGAGATGAGGCCCTCAATGGGCAATCAATTATAAAGCTTGCCAGCTTTACTGGTAGCCATGCATGCAATTTTCAATCCATCTGCCTGAGCTGGAGTGTTTCCCTTCATTCCTCCATTCCCCATCTCTCCATCTCCTCCAATGGTTAAAACGTACTCCTGCCTGCCTGCCTGCCTGCATCTCTACTCTATATACTATAATTTAATGATTTTTATATACATAAAAAAAGCTAGCACTTACTGCCTGGTTAAAGGCTTGATAGAGCTAATCATGGTGGTTAAAAGGCGGAAACTTTATTTAGGTGTGTTTTGTGGGTGGGTGCGTGGACTATGATGGCCCGATGCGATTTGCGCGCGCTTTTACTTTGCACCAACTTTGTTTCTTGAAGCTAAGGATTGACGCACGGGCAGGCGGCAGGCAGGTCATTATTCCTCATCATGCTCTACTTTGAGTTGCGCAGACAGATGCACGGTAACTTAAGCAACCCAAAAGGGGGGCAGCAGCAGCAGCACAATGCAACGCAACGCAACACGGCCATCTTTTTCTCTCGGTGCCCTCTCTCTTTCTCTCTCTCTCTCTCTCTCACACACACACACATAGCTTTGCTTGCATCCCATGGCATGGCAATGGCATGAAATGAATGGGCATGATTTCACCACCAAAGTGCCGTCCACTGAAAGACTACTACTGAGGGATAGGGAAAAAGGTTACTACGACTACACTTCTTAAAAAGACACATGCATGAACCGCCAGAAAGAATAAAAAGAGGCCTGCCTAGGTAGTGAAATTATGCGTGCATAAACCACGCTACTAGGCCGCTTTAAATTATTGGCGCTTACAGGAATCATGCACGCTCGATTGTGATTCACTTTTTTCACCTTTCCTCAATAATTACGCACGCACAGAGGCCACTGTAGTTTAGTTTCGTCAAAAGAGAAAGAAAAAAGGGAGTGGGATGGAAAAAGGCAAGGGGAAAATTTGAATTATGTGACAAGATAGCTCGCATCATTCCTACCTGAAAGGCGTGATATTGTCGAGTACTCAACTCACTAGGTAGCAGCATACTTGGGCCGAGGCTGATGACGTTAGCCTGAACCTTATGAGCCCAGATCCATGCCAAGCCCAGCCCAGCCCAGCCCAGACCATTCTTTTGAGGAGCCTGAAGACCCACGCACAAAGATGAGTCGTCATCCTTTGGCGAAAAGGAGACCGCGATAAATGAGAAAAGCCAAGTGTCATGGGCAACCTAGCTCATCAGCAGTTTTTCACTGCTGCAGATCGATATCAACACACGCGTGCCTTTAATTTTCAGTTCAGCTATGTGTATCAGTTGTACGTGGGAGAAGAACGAAGATGACCGCGCGCGCGCGCCGGGCCATGCCATCGGACTCATTCCATCATGATGCCGCCGGCCAGCCCCTGCCGGCTGCGAGTGTGTCGACCATTGCATTGCATATGCGTATGATTCGGCGCCGAGAAGGCGGACAAGCAGATAGCGGCTGGATCTCGCCTCAGGCGGCCGACCGGGCCGGGCGGCAGTGGGCCGGGGATCGCCAGATCGGGATCGTACGTCGTCGTGGTGGCCTCCGGAGGGATCGATTGTACAGTACGGCGCTGTGAGCAACAGGGTAGCCCGGCCGGGCGACCGCGCGCGTTCACCTGCTCCGTGCGCGCAAGCGCGTATGCATGCACGCGGCAGCCGCGCCCGGACGGCGGACGCTCCCGGCCCCTTTTTCCACGATGGGCGCCCCCTTTTGCGGCTTGTTGCGCTGCGCCTTGGCCCGGTTGCGCCCGCCCTTATGCTGCGTGCCTCCATGCGGCGAACGAGCGAGCGAGCTCGAACGCGTCGCGCGTGCGTGGCGGCGTCCTCTTGGTTGGCTGGTGACGATCGGTGCCTCCGTGCGACGTGCGTGTGCGTGCATGGATGCATGACAGCGAAACGTACTAACTGCTGTACAAACCCTGCAGGTGTCGTGCTTGTGCATGCACCCATGCATGCATGGCGTGCATGTTTGTTGCTGACCGTACGTACGTCGTCCTCATCGATCTCCGTCGTCGATCAGGATCTACCGATCCACGTCCGTGAGTTTGAATTACATTGGACAGCAGTGAACTCCCCGTCGTCGACTCGTCGATCAATCTTCCCTTATATATCAATCGGCGGCGCCTCTGCATCGTCATATCGACGTTCCGATCCGGCCGGGGCTCTGGCTGGCCACGCACACTCCCCTAGCTAACTTCTTCCTACTCCACCACGCAGCCCTTCTAAGCACTGTGGAGCTAATTATCTTCACCACCAACCGTACCACATGACACAACAGCCTCTACAAATCATGGAGGTGGTGTCGAGGATGTAGGAACTGCCATCGTACACGCCGAGAGACAGGTACGTGAGTTGAAAGCGATATGGAGAGTGTTGGCGAAACTACCTTAAAGGAAACAAGGCCTTGTTCGGTTGATAGTTTCTATTACTGATAAGCTGGTTGATGCTATTTTGTTGTGAGAGAAAAATATTGTACCATGACTGATAAGCAGTTCAAACGAACAGAGCACAAATTGAAGCTTCATGTTCCATTTTGAAATCCCCTATGCTCTGAACAACACTTTTTTTTTGTACTTTTGTTACTTGTCAATTTTCTTTTTCTGTGTTTTTGTTATTTTCCTATTTTGATATGTTTGGTTAATTGAAGGCCCAAGTAATTATGTTATTTTGCAATCCATAAAATAATCTCAAATTGTGTTACTTTGATTATTTTTCTTCTGCATATGCTTTGTTCAAATCCATACAATGTATTCGGTTCGCTATGTATATCATGCTCAGGTAAAATCTTCTTTCTCACACCTGTTTTTTTTTTATTTCCTTTCCCTTTCTTCTTCCTAAATAGCATGTGCGAAAGGAACTAAGATTCGGGTCAAATTCTTCTCTCTCCAATTTTAGTTACTATCAATTAAAACTAAATTTACACTGCACTTGTACTAAAGCTACAATGATTATTTTGGTGTAACTTCTAAGTAGAATTGATGTAACTAAAGATTCATGTGAAAAATCTTTGTCTCCTATGCCTATCCTGGCTCTTCAAGTCCACAAGATTTACAGTCATCACCTAAATCATGTGAATATTTTTATATTTTTCCATTGTTTAGCTTATCTATTTTTTCTCTTAATTTTTTGTTTAAAACATACTTCAGTTTTTGAGTTATTTTGTAATATATAAAGTTGAACAAGTTAAAGTGCAGTATGCTCAAGTGTGCCAAAAAGTTTATCCTATTCACCTTTGTATATGCTCGAGGAAGAAACCTGACAAGCGTGCATGTAAGATCGTATATGAATATTTGCAGCGGCGGATCCAAAGGGGGGGCTGGGGGGGCTCCAGCCCCCCCTAATGGCTTGATTTTAAGCTTAATCACTGTAGCAAAAGCTTGATTTTACCATTAAATCTTCATGCAAATCAACATCTTCATTGTTTTAGCCCCTCCTTATCCCGCATCGTGCATCCACCACTGAATATTTGAGTGTTCAGATGCTGCAAATCACATCAATTTTGAAATCTACCAGTTTTTATGATTTGTTCCTACAACATATAGAGTGACGTCTACTTTTAATTCAACACGTGAGTGGTTAAAACTGCTCAAACCACTCGAGTCTCTATAGACACACTCTTTATTATGAACGAAGTAAACAGGCAAGACCTACTGTTTATTTATTAACGAAGTAAACGGGTTATTCTGCGAACAAAAAGCACTATCAAGAAGGTCTTGGCTCCATGTAGCCAATGGAAACAGTGGCAATTTAATGCCATATATAACATTTGATGGAATTATAGGAAACACAAGGTAAAGTGCACAAAGTTAAAGCATGAATACTACATGATAAGTTGTATCTTCTTCAGTTGCACAATCTCAACAAAAAAACTTTGGACATCTAAGTACCCAATTCCACTTTTACGTACGTTCGCCCAATTCGAATGACGTGAACGATAGACCCAGGTGCACCGGTTACTTTCCTTTCCCGTCCGTTATTTCTTTCTTTTTCCGTGCGATTGGATCCTAGCTGGTGCAAGGAACCCAAACGGGGACTCCATCAGCGTTCCCGCGGCGTATTGCACAGTACTAGAGCCGTTCTAGCTATGGACAAGCAGGTACCTCTATCTTTTTTTATTTATTTTTGAGTCTGTCTATCCAACAACCATCTGTTTTATATAGTTTTAACACATGATTTTTTTGCACCATAGAATTAAGATCCAACAGCCTTCATCCTTCTTCTATCTCCAGCCTTCTTCTACCTCCAGACAATCACAAGATCACAGATCACAAAAAAAAAGGTTCCATGTGTTTTCGTCTCTATTGCTGCGCAGGTCGTAAGCTTCGCTGGTCAGCGTCGAGTCGATGTGGTTGCCGTTGCCAACAGTGTCGTCGACGGTCTCTTGGGAGAGAAGCCGGCCGATCGCAAGGAGCCAGCCGTGACGAGCAACAAGAAAGTCTCTTGTTCCAACAATTAAAACAAAATGGAAAGAGAAGACGGTTGAAAAGAGAGAGGGAGAGAGAAACAAAAAAATCCATGTGTTTTTTTGTGCTAAAATACATGTGTGTTGTATAGCATTTCCGTTATTTTTTTTCTTTTATTGTTTTTTATTTCTACTTTTTTCATTTGTCTTTTTATTTTTAACACATTAACTCATCTATTTTACATGATCGTATATGATTTATGTACTAGTTGTACACGTATAATATGATGTTGTGCACCATGTTTATTTATTTATTTTTCACTATTTTCTCTCTTTTTTCACTTTTTCCCTTCTTCTGATCTAATTAAATCTTATGACCACAAATCCGTAAAAGCTATGATGAGAAGTTGTGGTGATAATCTTGATCTACGTATTTATAAGTTATTTCTTACCTAGTTTCATATTTTTTTCTAATATGTTATGATATTAACTTATACATCTAAGTTCTTGAATATAACTTATATGTGTTTTTTAGTATTCGTTTCATTTTTCTTTCTGTTTAATTTCTTTTTGATGATGTTGGCAAGTTATATAGAATAACTTATGTACATAAGTTGTATAGAATAACATATGTACACAAGTTTTATAGAATAACTTATATACACAAGTTGTGTTTGATAACTTTTATACATAAATCGTGTTTCATAACTTTTATGTTTCAAGTTTTTGCATAAGTTATAAGTTAATTTGTTCCTCTGTGTTTAATAACTTTTATATATAAGTTGTGTTTTATAACTTTTATACATAAGTTATGTTTCATAACTTTTGTATATAAGTTGTGTTTCATAAGTTGGTACACATAAATTGTTGCTAAAAATATTTTTTTTTGAAACATATGCAAGTGGAATCTAGTTTTGTTCGTCTCGTCACGCAGAACACACCGGTGCAAATGGAATTGAAAATGGATACATCATTTAGAAGTTATAGCATTTTGAAATAAATATTTTGTTTTTTTAAGATGACGTCAGTCCTGAACTCCTGATATCACACCCAGGAAAAAGAGCGGGGAGGGAAGTGCAGTGGGCGCATGGACGCTGCAGATGTTTCTCGGCGGAGGGTGCAAAAACAAAAACGGTGGTAATTATTTTTTTTTCCAAAAAAAGAAATTTTAGGATGTCTAAAAATTGATCGCCCATTTTGAACCCTGTGATCGTTGACCCATTAGTCTGCTCGCATCTAAGTATCTTTTGGTCAGATTATTACCATCTAAAGTAGAGACATGGATCCCCGTCGGATTTATTCTGGACGGGATAGAGAGAAGAGATCGGGATGGGGAACCGTTCCACCGTGGAAAATTTCTTTATTGTCATCCCTACATGGGAGGTAATATATGAATAGCTAATAAAATCTATCCAAGAGCGCACTGAGCACTGTAACGTCTTTCACTAAAAATGACGACTGGACGGGATAGAGAGAAGGGATCGGGATGGGGAACCGTTCCACTGCGGAAAATTTCTTTATTGTCATCCCTACATGGGAGGCAATATATGAATAGCTAATAAAATCTATCCGAGAGCGCACTGAGCATTGTAACGTCTTTCACTAAAAATGACGACTAACGAATTTGTTTTAAAAAAAATATAAAGCAGATATGTATCTGTCGGAATGGTTTAACTAGTAGCCAGTGAAATAATTGACTGGAACTGAACATCCGGAGCACAAGCTCCAATCTGCAATCTTGGAAAAGGGCCGAATCTGAATGGTTCCCATGCTTCGCTTTGACGCGCCGGCCCCACTCTGGCAGAAGCACATACCACATGCTAGCACGTTAAAAAATCTCCATCCTGTCCCCGCCTCTTTTTCAGCTGCACGCACGCTTCCTGGCCCAGTGTTCTACTACCTGCAGGCTCAGGCTGCAGTTACCACCACCACTCCACTCCACGACTTGGAGCTCGATCACATCCCAAGCAGACACCAAACTAACCCACGACACCGGCTGACCCAGCACGTACACCTCCCGCCCCGCGCGCGCCCGCCGCTAAACCTATAACACCACCGCTACCGCGACGCGGCATCAGCCGCCCGTCGATAACTAACCGCGCTCAGCGGCGGACGACGAGAGCACAGGCATGAGAGCCTACGCGGCGACCCCGGCCGTGGCCACGCTGCCGTCGGCCGCGCCGCCGCTGACACCCGACGCCGCGGCCGTGCTGTCCCGCGCCGCGGCCGACGCGTCCAGGCGCCGCCACGCGCACACCACGCCGCTCCACGCGGCGGCCGCGCTGCTGTCCGGCCCGGCGCCGCTGCTCCGGGACGCCTGCGCCGCGGGGCTCGCGTCCCCGCACCCGCTCCGCTGCCGCGCGCTCGACCTCTGCTTCTCCGTCGCCCTCGACCGCCTCCCCACGTCCACGGAGCTCCAGCACCACCACGACGGCGGCGCCTTCCACGCGGCGGCAGCGCCGCCGCTCTCCAACGCGCTCGCCGCCGCGCTCAAGCGCGCCTACGCGCACCACCGCCGCATCGGGAGCGGCGGCGTCGAGGCCGACGACCACCGCGTCGGCGTGCCGCACCTCGTGCTCGCCATCCTCGACGACCCGTCCGTGGCGCGCGTCATGCGCGAGGCGTCCTTCTCTAGCACGGCCGTCAAGGCCGCCATGCTCAGATCGCTCTCCGACCCGGCGGCACCCGACGCCGGCGCGTACGTCAGCGCCAGGGTGATGCACCGGCAGGCCTCCCATGGCCGGGAGGAGGAGGTGGCCAAGGTGGTGGAAGTGCTGAAGCGGGGCAAGAAGCGCAACCCGGTGCTCGTCGGCGACACGGTGGACGTGGACGCCGTGGTGCAGGAGGTGGTCACGCTGATACAGAGGCAACGGCTCGGCAACGCGCGCGTCATCTCCTTCCCCAAGGAGTTCGGCGACCCGGTCGACATGGACAGGGCACAGCTCACCGCCAAGATCAAGGAGCTCGGCGAAGCGGTGAGATCCGCATCGAGCAGCGCCGGCGTCGTGGTCAACCTCGGCAACCTGCAGTGGCTCGTCGAGGAAAGATGCGCGGCTCATCAGGGCGAGCAGCAGGAGAAGAGGAGGGACGTGGTGCTCGACACGGCGCGAGCCGCCGTAGACGAGATGGCGCGCGTTCTGAACCTGTCCGGCGAAGGGGAGCACCGCGTGTGGGTGATCGGCACGGCGACGTGTGCCACGTACATGAAATGCCAGGTGTATCACCCGGCGCTGGAGAGCGAGTGGGACCTCCAGGCCGTGCCCATCACGCCCAGGCCTCCACCGCCGCCGCCGCCACCGCTTGGGCTCTCGCCGAGGTTCGCTTCTCCGCCGCAATCACTGCACGCATCGCCGAGCCAGCTGACACAGAACAGTTGCTCACTGAATCCTCCTATGTTTGTTTTCCTGATGATGTGACAGTGTTGGAGCTAACAGGGGCATCCTGAGCAGTTCGGTGGAGGTGTTGTCAACGGCGATGACGTCCCCAATGCAACGGGCGCCGAGCCTTTGCAGCGCCTGCATAGAGGGCTACGAACGCGAGCGCGCCGAGATGGCTTCATCGGAGCGTGCTCCCTGTCCGGCCGAGCAACCGATGTCGCTGTGGCTGCAGATCGGCACGCCGAGCAGCGGACGCCCGACCGACCGCGCGCAGGTCGGTTAGTTGTTGTTGTTGTTGCACGTCGTGTCGCGCACACGTCGTACACGTCTCACAACTCCTGTATGTCGTACGTGGCAACGTACGCTCTGACACGTGGAACTGTCGCTTCTTGTTTCAGGAGAAGGCGCGGGAGGCTGACGAGCTGCGACGCCGGTGGCGCGACCGGTGCGCGCAGCTGCACTCGCATGCCCGCCCGCCGCTGGTCACCTGCTCCGAGTGGAACGGGGCTACCATTCTTGCCAACATGCGGGCGCCGCCGCCGGTGGTACGGCCACCGGTGCAGCCTAGGGGTGCCGTGGACACGGATCTTGCGCTTGGCCTGGCGGCGGAGAGGCCGGCGTGTGAGACGGACGATAAGCTGCTCATGAGACGGCTCACGGAGGCGGTGAGATGGCAACCCGAGGCTGCTGCTGCTGTGGCCAGTACGATCGCGAAGGCCAGGTCCCGCGAAGCCAGGCGGCTCGGCAAGGCCGACGTCGACGCGTGGGTCCTCTTTGCCGGGCCTGACGTGGCCGGGAAGAGGAGCATGGCCGAGGCGCTGTCCAAGTCTGTCTTCGGCACGGGGGCCGTCACCGTGCGCCTCGGCTACCCGCAAGCCGGCGACGACGGCGGCGAGTCCGTCGTGTCGTGCCGCGGCCAGACGGCGCTGGACCGCATGGCGGAGGCGATACGGGCGAACCCGTTCCGCGTCGTCGTGCTGGATGGCGTCGACCACGCCGACAGCGTCGTGCGCGGGTCCATCCTACGTGCGATCGAGTCAGGCCGGCTCTCGGACTCGCACGGCCGCGACGCCGCTCTCGGCACCAACATCTTCGTCGTGATGTCGCAGTGGTCGCCGCCGTTGCCGGATCACCTGAGGAACTCGCAGGAAGCCGAACCCTTTCTTCCTGACCTGCCATGGAACCTGGAGCACGGGATGATCACTGGCGGGAAGAGGTGCAGGCTGGAGCAGCAGCTTGACGGAGACCGGCGCACAAAGGCACGTAAACACTCGGCACGGGAGCCGCTTCCCCTGGACTTGAATCTGTCCATGTCCGATGACCACACCGATGCCGTAGATGACAGCGGCGGCGAGGGATCACGGAACTCGTCCAGTGACCTCACCGTGGAGCACGAGCAGGAGTACGGCCAGCCCGCATCCGCCAGATGCTCAGCGCCACCAACCGTGTCCGAGCTCATCAAAGCTGTGGACGGAGTGGTCGTGTTCAAGCCACCGGTGAACTTGGAGCCACTGATGAAACGGAGCGTCTCCGACTTGGTGGTGCCGGCGGCGAAGTTCGGGGACATCACGGTCGGCGGGTGGTCCGTTCACGTCGACGACGGCTTGCTGGGCAGGCTAGCCGCCGGTGCCGCCCGGGCAGCTGGAGCGACGGCGGCCACGCCCATGGAGGCGTGGACCGGCGAGGTGCTGTGCCCTAGCAGCTTACGGCAGTTCAAACGTAGCTTGAGCACCAACGACGTGGACGGAGCGACGGTGGAAGGCGGCGGACGGAGAAAGGACGGCGAGATGTTCCCGATGATGCCGGTGACGGTCGACGGCAACTGATGAAGCGCCGCACACTCCGACGACCTCCACGTTTTTCCATCTTTATTTGCTGGTCATCAAGATATGATCAAGCACGGTGTACATTAGTTCATTCATGTAAATTTTTCAGAATCATCAGTTTTTTTGTTTTCGGTTGGAGAGGAGTAACAATCATAAACTAGGGACGTGACAAGAGACTAGGTAGCTAGTAGCTCCTTTTTCCCATTTTGCTTTTACGTACTATTTCACGGAGATCATGGATTCAGTTGGCAACAATCTATGATGATTCACACCTGCATGCTGAACAATCGTGTTAACCTATAGAGGATTACGACTGCTGCCTGCACGCAGTTGAACATGAAACTAAGTGCTCCAACCAAAGGATAGTAATACTAGTACATTACTACACTTGCAAGTATAGTACTGGTTATTTCTACCGTTATTTAGCTAATGAAAGCAGGTGAGCTTCATCATGAAGCATACAGCATGGTCAGGATTGACGGTCATCATTATTTAATCATCATAATGCACCACCTCGACATTGTTACGTTACATGGCATGCATGATGCACGAATGGTAACGCGCCTCGGGTATGATGGCTTCATGGGCGCGTTTGGTGCCACTCGAGCTCAGTTGGAGCAGAAGCACTGAAATCACGGCTCCTTCGTACGTGAAAACGGCTTTGGCTCCTGTTCTAGAGGGGAGATGTGCTCCTCCTTCTCCAACTGTTTGGTGCGGCTTCATCCACCCATGTGCCAAAGCGGGTCTCGGAGCTGGAGTGGGAATGTGGGATCGCCGGATCGGAGCCGCACCTAACAGACTCTATATATAGCAATGCTATATCTACTGTCCCATGCACAGTGACACATTGCATTGTAAGTACCAACGACCAGTACTGATATATATATATATATATATATATATATATATATATATATATATATATATATATATATATATATATATATATATATATATATATATATATATATATATAGAACAACTACTCTATAGCTGGCTACAAAATAACCTATTCTGTAGCCACCTTGAGTTACTATAATTACTATGTTAATTTATGAGATTATAGTAACTCCTTACTAAGTGGTTTACTATAACGTTATGGTAAATATCCCTATGTGTTATAGTAACCCAACTATAGTAAATATATATTGACATTATCGTAAATTAGTATATAAAATTATGGTAAATGGAGGTGGCTACAGAATAACTTATTCTGTAGCTGGCTACTGAATAGCCTCTCCCTATATATATATATATATATATATATATATATATATATATATATATATATATATATATATATATATATATAGGGAGAGGCTATTCAGTAGCCGGCTACAAAATAAGTTATTCTGTAGCCACCTCCATTTATTATAATTTTATATACTAATTTACCATAATGTCAATACATATTTACGATAGTTGGGTTACTATAACACATGGGGATATTTACCATAACGTTATATTAAACCACTTAGTAAGGAGTTACTATAATCTCATAAATTAACATAGTAATTATCATAACTCAAAGTGGCTACAGAATAAGTTATTCTGTAGCCAGCTACAGGATAGTAGTTCTATATATATATATATATATATATATATATATATATATATATATATAGCATGCACTGTGTAGTGTAGGTGTAGCACATCCACCATCCATACCAAGCGCAGGGCGCAGGCAAGCAGGCGAGGAAAGTCGAGCGGTCAAAAGCGGGCAGGTTGTTCCGCGTCCGCGGCGCGCGCCTCGGGAGGCCGGCAACGACCCGGAAAGCGGCACGCAGCAGTGCAGCCGCAGCTGCAGTGGCAGTGCCAAGCCGAGTTGCGCGCACGGCACACGCCGAAGGGCACGCGGGGCGCTGGCCGGCCGCGGCCGGGAGCGCGGTCGGCGACGCCCACGCTGCTGCCACTGCCACTGCCACCCGGCCGATGAGCCGAGGAGGCGCCGCCGCTTTATCCATGCCACGCATCGATCCGCCAACCAGCCAAAAGGGGGCCGGCCGGGGCATGAGCATGCATATGACGCGAGAGTTGATGAAAAGCGAAATAAAGCCACCGCAGGCGCACGCGGTAACTAATTCCGCTACGCATGGATCCGATTGGTTTGGGGGCAGTGGCCTCCAAAGATTCACCTTCACCCCCACCTTCTCCGGCCGGCCTCCATGGCTCCATCCCTGTACGGACCCATCGGCAATTGCGTCGCGATATTTTTACTGCGTGATATAGCGTCTTTTCATGGAAGATTATTTCTGCTGCGCGCCCTGGTGTATTTTAATTTGATCGCGGCGTTGGAGGCAGGGATAGATGCTCTGCATGGCATGGATCGGCATCCAGCCCAGTTGTATAATCTGATAATCACATTGTTTAGTGATAAGTCCACCTTGTTTGCTCAGGCAGTATGCCACTTGGGTGATAAACAAGGACTCAAAATGTGCGATTATCGATCATAGTGTGATGATGAACAATTAGCCTATCCTAACACTGATGAGCTAATTACGCGACAAAATCTGTGTTTTTGCTTGTTCTCCATGCATAATGTTAATAACGCTTCTCCTCGATCGACCAGTGTTTTAAATCATGGGCTATAACATTTAGTGACCTGTCTCCTCAAACAAACTAATAATCACCGATTAAATTGAACTATAGCGGCTAAACCGTACACAGGAGCAACTAGCTAGATCCTTCTCAAACAACTATATATCTACAACAACTTTGAGAGCAAGATGCAAAGACACAAATGAATCACTGTAGGGGGAGTTGTTTTTATAAATGCTGTATTTTTTTCCTAATAAATCTTATTTTTGCAACAATTGAGTTCCTAGGACCCTAAACAAATATTAACCCCCCCTGGCGATATAATTAGGCATCCAAGAATTTCTATTTGTAAGAGCTATTTGTAGTATTATCTACAAAATGTAATTGATGCTACTTTACTGAACCTTGTCCTTAAAAAAGGAATAAAAACTTTACTGAATTGCATGTAGCACCGCCCTAACTGGCTAGTCTTTTCGGCGGCAGCTAGTTGTATTTCTTTTATACACCCTTTTGTTCCAAGAAAGAGAGAGAAAGGATTCAAGATCCAAACTACTTCTGCTGCTGTGGGCATTTGAATAATCAATCTTGCCTGTACACAAGCACCAATGCTATCCCCTAGAAATACATGAACAATACTACGCTATCCCATCACGCCGCATGATGCCGCATGCAGTACGTCGTAGGTACATCGTGTGCTGAAATGGAAGGGGATAGAGAGGGAATGATGATTTGTCTCCGTGCTGAAATCCCTTTTGCAGGTAGTAAAAAACAGAGTAGTTAAGCGGCGGTAGCTGACAGAGACAAAATGGCTGCATGTTTAGGGATAAGGGCCAGAGGACAAATGCACACTGTAAGTTTCGTTATAACCACTCTCTGCTACGCAGTCTCTGAAAGGACATGCATTAATATACAAAAGGTCTCAGCTGGCCCATGTGGTATGCGGAAAACAGCATTTTTCTTACATGTCTGCTGGCTACATGGAAACTTTGTGAGACAGACGAAAATACAGTAACGCTCCTTCAATTCATCTACTGACGACTGACGTTACATACATGGATGTTAAGCATATCCATCCATCCTGCAGTTTGTAATGGGAGAAGAATGAACAAGCTGAAATATATGCATGCATATATAGTAGTTCTAGTAGGTAAGTTGATAGTGATAATGGCAGAAGTAATTTATGACTGGAACCCAGTAAATAAAACCACAAGCTTTTATCTTTTTGTAGTAGGTGAAGCTTGCTTGCGACAAGGAGATGGAGCAGAGAGTGGCTAGGTCGACAAGGCCACAGATGGTAGCAACAAAGCGGATCGAGAGCAAGACGCCAAGGACAAAACTGCTGCATGTTTAGGGATAAGGGCCAGAGGACAAATGAGGCGCACGTTAAGCACGTCGTAACTGCCTTTGTGCGTTTGCGGTCTCGCCCACACCGGTGTGTGTGTGTGTGTGTGGGGGGGGGGGGGGGGGGGGGGGGGGGGGGGGAGCTGGGGGCTGCAGATGATAAAGAGCTAAACTATCCCGCAGCTTTAGCAGCTACGAGCCTACAACCCGTTGGAATGGAATCGACGGAGAAAGAAGCTGCTGCTGAATCCGCTCATTCTTTCATTTCTCGTTTCAGACTTTGGCCGCGTGAAAGTCCGCGCCACTGAAGCCACGGCAGCTTTGTGAATTTACCACCCCTCCTCCGCGGTCAGGTACTCCGGTCCTCACCGCTTTCAGCGCCTGCCTGCCATGCCATCGGTAAACAAAACAAACAATTCCACCTGCAAGCCCCATGCCGCCTGTAGACGGTGGTACCAGCACACCATTGCAGCGGCGGCAGAGATGTGCCTACGGCGACAGTGGCAAGAACAAGAAGTGGCCGATCAGCCGATGCATGCAGCCATGCACAGCACGGCAGCTGCTACTCCAGTCTCCTGTCTCCAGTTTGTGTTTGTTGTGTCTAGTGCTTACTGCTTTTAGAGGTTAGCAATTTAGCAAGTTGGGGCATTCAGCTTCGTACGTCCCTGCCCACTCTCAAGAGTCAAGTCTCAACCATAGCTTCTCCGAAATGACGGATTGTACAAAAACAGAACCATGACCATTTTTGGACGAAAAAGAAACTAAAATGATTTGAAATGCTTCGCTGAGCTGTGAAGAGTAGTGGGCCTTGCAACTGATCGCGCCATTTGCAACTATGCAACTGCATGGTCATTCCAAATTGTAGGTCGTTCTGGCTTGTCTCTAGACACAATTTAAATCTAGATACGTAGCAGAAGTTATGTATCCAGAAAAAAAAAACGATTTACAATTTGGAACTGAGGGAGTACTACTTAAAAAAAACGTAAGGACCAAATGCTAGTGAATTGAGAATCTCAAAATTTAAAACATCAAACCTTAATCTAATTAAAACAACTTCACCCTTAGCGAGAATTAGCTAAAATATTAAGGCAAAAAAAAACTAATGAGCATACACACAAGCAAAAGGTCCAAAAGATTTGCCGAATTAAAAGCAAGTCTAGGAGCAACTCAACATTTCAAGTGCACACAAATATAGCAATAAAAGTACATACGAAAAATGAAAGAGTTGGATAAGAGACAACTAGAATTTTCTAGTGAGTAGTTACCACTACCCCTAGTCCATGTTGGAACACCCACCAAGGGTTGAGATCTCTTGAATCACAAAGGCTCAAGATCCACTGGGAGTAACCATTCTCCATTATGGATTGACAGGTATCAAACCAAGCATAAAGTTAAGAGTTTGCCAATAAGATCTCCGTTATAAAGGTCACCTAGTTGTAGACCATCTTGGAGCTGGCGAACTCCAAGAGTAACAAGTTCTCCATTGGGCCATCTTGGCTAACTTTGTTTTGCAATGATAATGACAAAATATTAGTTGCATCGAGGACACTTGGTTTTCAAGGCCCCGTTCCTGAGATATTGGATTTAACTTGGTGTATGTTGCAAGGATATTCGTGAAAACTAAGGACACTTTAGTGCCTATATATGTATATGATCTGGTATTGGGGGCACCGAGTGCTCTAGTGATTAACCTGTTGTTTACTTTACTTACTAGAACTGTGTAGTAGATTGCTTATTTGGCTTGATAATTCCTTAGCTTTGCTCCTAGCTTGTGTAGGGATGCTTTTGGTAGACTAGGCTTGAGTAATGATTATTAGAGTCCCTAATTATCTAACAAGTTTAGTGTGCTCTATAGAAATATTAGTAGACTATTCAAACCTCCTTTAGTCTTTTTTTTTCTCGATCACGTAAAAGATTTGCGCGTCTTTATATTGAAGTAGAGAAAACAGATTGATACAACATGTCTTAGAGGCATCCTAGGGGTCAGAAGAGTTTTACGTGGACGCTCAGACCCTCCATCAACCGATTCTTTTACCAAGTAAATTGGAGTGGCAAGTCAAGGAGTCACACCAAGCCAAGTGAAGGGTTATTTCTCAAAAAGATGGTCCTGTACGTATTACGATTAAAATAGATTAATATAAAGGCTAAAATAAACACGTAATCTGATGAAAATGCAGATCTCGTCCTGTGCCCCTTCTGTTGGCCTTTTTGATCTACACTGCAGCAGTGCAGTAGTAGTGAATAGTGATCATCTTGTTGGTTGTAGGATGGATCGTGTGTTGTGTGTGCTCCCAGTCATAAACGGCAACTCGCCGTGATTATGACTCTGGATTTGTAGCTTTCCCACTTCCATTTATCGAAGCACGTGCTAATGCATGTTTTCTAAAAAAAAAAAAGATCGATATGACTAACACAGTTCGCAGGACCTTTGAAAGCCCAACTATCAGCAGTTGGGCAGTTGGGCTTGGTCTTGGGCCCAACTATCAGCAGCCTAAAAGGCCCAGAGAAAGGAAGAGGGAGCAGAAAACAGAGGAAACGAAAAACCTTACCCGTCCACCACTCTCACAGCGAAGGCCGTATCCTTCCACTGCTATGGCGGCGGCGGCGACGACAACCTCTCCGGCGAGGGCTTCGTGGCGGTCCTGCGACCTCCGCATCGGCAGCAGGAGGCTGCTTCCGTAGTTCCGTGTTGGAGCGAAGCGCTTGTGAAGCCCCACCTCTGAACTCCGTCTTGCGTTATTTTGCAGAATGTTCTTTAGTCGAGCACTCGAGAAGTAATTCAGCGAAATTGGGGCCCTAGTTATGCTTGCTTTCCGCGTGTCTACAGTAGACGTTTAGGGGCAAATTTGGGACCTCGGATTTGATTAATTTGATGTGTGCCTCTTGTATTGATTAGACATGCTTAAGCTCGTCGTTAAGGGTTTGAGTTCTTCCCACAGTCACATCATCACAAATTCACAATAAAGAAATGCAGCATCAGAGACGTACTAGTAGTAGTTTCTAATTTTCTAATTTTCTACCATGGGCCTATCCCTTCCTCCGTGGGCCGAGCCTAGCCTACGCATGTATGGGGGCCCGATATACGAGAAGTAGTTCACGTGTTGCTCAAAAAAAAAAAAACGAGAAGCAGTTCACGTCACGGTGCCTGCAGATGCATGCGCCGATGCGCGCCAAAACGGCACGGTGCAACCTATGATGTACTGTATGAACGTCTGAGCCCCACAGCGCGCGCTCCTCGCAGTCACAGCGCACAGCGGAGATCACGTACGCGCGGCGGCGCGTATCCACGGCGCTCCCGTGTTTGGGACATTGACAATGTATTTCCCTCATGAACAGTGTCGAAGCTAGAGTAAACTAAAGTGTGGTGCAATTGCCTTGTGGGTGCATAGACTTTTGTTATTGAAGGTGCATATATGGTGAAAATCTAGACAAAACCACCGTTTTTACAAATTTTTGGGAGGTGCATTTGCACCCCTATCAATAACCTAGCTTCGCCCCTGCTCATGAACAAGTGGAGCGAAAAGGAAACGAAGATGAAACCTTTCAGTTTCAGACTTCCATCGTCACCCAACTTGTCAATCGAACCCAATTTATGCACAGACCTACATCATTTTTTTTTTACAGAACACGCGTAGTTTCTCACTTACATTATCACAACCTGCACTTAAGTGTACGATTACGGACGCGTAGTTTCTCACTTACATTATCACAACCTGCACTACGCAAACCAATAGAAGATGTCTTCTTCTTTTTACAATTTTTTTCAATGAATAATGTAACCTCTGTTCTGGCTTTTGGTCTTCCTGATGATGTTTAGCTTTACTCCTAAAATAGGTGGCCCGAGAAGATTATTTGAATCGAAACAAATTTGCCTATTTCTCCTCTTCCTCTCTTCTTTGTCTTCATCAAGTTCAATCTAGCGTATGTGCGCTCACGTCATCGGTTTCATAAAATTTTGTTGTTTTGCATCGATTTTCGTTCCCTTTGGAAATGTGTACATACAGAGTTGAAACTGTTTTGTTGTGAGAGAAAAATACTATAGATTAGCTGATAAGCCAGCTGATAAGTTCGAGCGAACAGACCCGTAAATGCGGCCATTGTTAACGTGCTGACAACCTGCTGCTGTAACTAACATTTCCTCGGCGTCCATCAGTGCAGGCCTCCGAACGGCAAGCACCTGTCCGCACCGAGTCACAAGGCTCACAACCGCTCACGTCAAAAGCGGGGAAGCCGAAGGGCGTCCACGCACGGAGGAGCGCGGCCACCGGCGGCGGCCCGGACGAAGATTCCCTGCGACGCGAGCTCGAGACAGCGATCGAGGAGGAGGACTACGCGTGCGCCGCGGCGCTCCGGGACGAGCTCCGCGTGCTGCAGGAGGACGGCCGGTCCGCGGTGCTAGCGGCGAACGCGCGGTTCTACGTCGCGTTCAAGGACGGCCCTTGAAGCCCTCAGCTATAGTATCCTCCTGATAGAAGTAGGTCCTAAATATCAAACATTGTCTGCTGCATCAGGGCATTGAGGAGCCAAAGCTGGAGGCGAGTCAAACCCTCTCAGTATCCCATCCTAGGAAGTAGTGTCCTCCTAATGATAGCCTCTAGCACTCTAGCTGTAGGAGTAAAGTCATTGGGGATCCTCCTCGACCCCTCACCAAAGGGCTCCTTGAAGCAATGGCGCACAAGATCTGTAGGGGGCACCATACCACCATGAGGACACCTAGGAGGCTCTTGCTGTCCATAACATACCTCATATAACCTGACAGGCTGCTCCTATAGCCTCAGTATCTTCCTGGCCCTCTGACTCATCATCCTGTAGTCTCTGCCTCTGAATGCAAAGTGTATAAAGTTATAATGCGTGTCAATGTAGAGCAAAGCATAGAACTACCGAACCCAAGATGGTATATACAATCCTGTCCGTCCAATCAGATCTATCAACCCCGGCAGATATGCAAGGTGGGGGCGAATGTGCTCTCCAGTTACTGTGACTATAGCCTCTATGCCGTAGACTCTCTAAGATCTGAAGACTGCTCCACTGTTTAGGTATGCATTGTAGAAATCTTCCTGGAGCAGTGTGTAGAATCCCTCAGATACTCTCTCATCCCTCCTCGAAGGAAACCATACATCAAACTCTACGAAGCGAAGCTACTAAACCTACTTGGCCATGGCGGCCCTCAAGTCAAGGTGGGTCACTAGAGGTGGACCCTATGGTCTAGGCAGTGGATGTGATCCCCTGCGCTAAGTCGGTGGCCTCGGTGAGACTGGAACACGGGTACGACCAGAGCGGCGTAGCTATGGCTGGGGTGCCTGCTCAGTCTCCTCAGCCTCCTCGGCCTACTGGCCCTCCTGAGTCTGCTGTGACGGTTGTCCCTCCTATGTCTCCTGAGCTAGCTAAGGCTCTGCTAGTGGGGGCTACTGCTGTGACTCCTGCTGTGACTCCCCCTGAGGCTGAGGATCCACAATGGAAAGACATCATCCTGCCATCATGACAGTCCCAGATGGACTACCATGAAGATGCTCAATATGCTCAAGTTTGCCCTACGCCTCTAGTGACAGATGATCTGCAATGATAACTCCACTGCGGGCACCTCCTCTCTCGGCACGCTCTGTGGCCTCAGCAACTGCAGTTGCTCTGGCTGTCTCTGCATCAGAGTACTTGCGCTTCTTTGATGCAACCTTCTTTGTCGCCTTGCCTTTAGGACCTGTAGGTAGGCGAGGTGGAGGCCTCCGATCATCATCTCCTGGACCACCACCAATATTCTTAGTGCGAGCCATCTGATCTGACTAGAACCATTGCCGCTAACAAGATCAACTGTCCACTGACACTTTTGAGGCTTGGCCTCGATCCATACTCGCGAGCTTGGCTCTGAGTTGACTGTCAACTGCCACTGACACCTCAACGGCACCGACTCACTACATGATGGAACAGAAGGATATACAAGTAAATACAATATATCTAATAGATGCAAAATCCTATGAGAGCAAGCAATGTAAGTATGAAATTGAATCGACTGGCTTGCTACCTGACGAACCAATGATCCGAAGAAAAGGAGAGAAGTGTGACGCGGGGCATCACTGGGACCACTAGGGTTAGGGTTGGCGGTGAGCAGTGAATTGATGGCCCTGTGAAATTGGTGTAGTGATGAATAGTTAGGTCACGGGCGAGTTGCAATGAGGATGCACGGGCATGAGTAGGTCCTTACCAGTGCTGGACGGCAGAGGGTCGGCTTTGGACCATGATGGCATAGCCCATGGCTCAGGAGAAGAACAGCGTAGGTTAGGGCGAGACCTTGATGGCACTGGAACGGAGGCACACGGGTGGAGCTCGCGCTGGCGTGGAGAGGAGCTGTGCGGGCGCGGCGAGCACCGGCGGCGACGAGGGCAGAGGCGAGCGTGGGCAGCTCTTCGATGGCTAGGGCTTACGGCAGCTTGGGACAAGGAAGGCGTGGTGATGTCGGCGGCTTGCGGCTAGGGCAAGGAGTGGATGCGGTAGGTACGGCCAAATTAGGTTATAAAGGGTCCCCCACATGAGTAGAAAAGGAAACGGACGAGAAGTTCAGAAAACACACGTTTTCTACTGACTGGACGCTCCAGTGGTAGCGACCGAACGCTACCACCCAGCGCCTGATCGATTCCAGAGAGGTCCAATTCCTCTAGAATCACGACCGGATGCGTCCAGATACAGCCAGAGTCTGGTTAACTTAGCCTTTGTCTTCTTCACACGACCGGACGCTGAGACATCATCTAACCAGACGCTAAAAGACAGAGTCTGGTCACTCCTTCGTAGCGAGTTCATCTCCTATGAACTGACCGGATGCTAGACTGTAGAGTCCGGTGCAGCGTCCGGTCACCTTTCCAGCAAATCTTCAAAGTTCCTTCGCGCTGCCTGTTCCCAATCAAGTCCCAACTCAATTAAGATCCAAATAAACACTAATTGGGACTGATGTGAGTGACCTCTCTCAAACCCTCATATTTTTCAAAATATTTTGCCTTAGGCTATAATTCTTTTTAAGAAAATAGGCAATAAGAGGGCAAATGGAACAAAACGACACAACAACATCCATGCATATGCAATACTTGTAAGTAAATCTAGTTGCTTGTCAAGTTTGATCCAAGGTTAAGCTTCTTCACACGCTTTTTTGGCGGTTCTCTTAACCATGTTAGACAAGCCCTATATGCATTATAAAGCATTAAACATGTTGTATATTACAATGTAATGCAAGGGACAACACAAGCTCAATTTTTAGTGAAGTTGCTAAAATCAGGCACATTGAGCTCATTCCGTAATCTACAAAATGTAGCCTCATCTAGTGATTTAGTGAAGATATCTGCTAATTGATCTTTGGTTCTTACACCTTCTAGTGATATATCATTTTAGCAACATGATCTCTTAGAAAGTGATGGCGGATGTCTATGTGCTTGGTGCGAGAGTGTTGAACCGGATTATTTATAAGTTTTACCACACTTTCATTATCGTACAAAAGAGGTACCTTTTCTAGAACTACACCATAGTCTAGCAAAGTTTGTTTCATGTATAATATTTGTGCACAACAAGCACCCGCGGCAATGTATTCCGCTTTGGCGGTGGACAAAGCCACACTATTTTGCTTCTTGGAGGACCAAGACACAAGTGATCTACCAAGCAAATGGCGTCCTCCGGATGTACTTTTTCTATCAACTTTGCAACTGGCATAATCTAAATCAGAATAGCCAACTAATTCAAATATAGCTCATTTGGGATACCATAGGCCAATGCTTGGTGTGTGCTTAAGATACCTAAGGATTCTTTTTACGGTAATTAAATATGTTTCCTTAGGATTAACTTAAAATCTAGCACACATACACACACTAAACATGATGTTGGGCCTAGATGCGGTTAAATACAATAAGTTACCAATCATGGAATGGTAGAGAGCTTGATCAACCGGGTTACCTCCCTCATCTAGGTCAAGATGTCTATTGGTAGGCATTGGTGTCTTGATTAGCTTACATTCATCTATCTTGAATCTCTTGAGAAGATCTTTTGTATATTTCTCTTGAGAGATGAAGATGCCTACTTTCATTTGCTTGACTTGAAAACCAAGAAAGAATGTAAGCTCACCAATCATTGACATCTCGAACTCCTTTGACATCAATTCACCAAATTCTTTGCATGAGTCTTTATTTGATGATCCAAAGATGATATCATCAGCATATACTTGACAAATGAAGATATGCCCATCAAGCTTCTTGGTGAATAGTGTGGTGTCAACCTTCCCAATGGTGAAGCCCTTCTCAATGAGAAAGTCCTGAAGGCGCTCATACCAAGCTCTTGGGGCTTGCTTAAGCCCATATAGTGCCTTAGACAACCTATAAACATGATTAGGATATCTAGGGTCTTCAAACCCGGGAGGTAAATCAATATAGACTAGTTCATTAATAAAGCCATTTAAAAATGCACTTTTCACATCCATTTGATATAGTTTCATTTCATGATGCGATACATATGCAAGAAGGATACGAATGGCTTCTAGCCTTGCAACCGGTGCAAAGGTCTCTCCAAAATCCAAACCTTCAACTTGAGAGAACCCCTTTGCAACTAGTCTTGCCTTGTTCCTCACAACAACACCTTGATCATCTTGCTTGTTTTGGAACACCCACTTTGTTCCAATGACTCTTGCACCTTTTGGTCGCTCTTCAAGAGTCCAAACTTCATTACGAGTGAAGTTGTTCAACTCTTCATGCATGGCATTGATCCAATTCGGATCTTTAAGAGCTTCTTTTATCTTGGTAGGCTCATAGCAAGAGACAAAAGAGTGATAAGTAATAAATAAAGCAAGTTTTTGAGATCAAGTCATTACACCCTTTGATGGACTCCCTATGATGAGATCTTGTGGATGATCTTGTAGGAGAGGTGTATTTCTTCTATTGACCACTTGAGGAGGAGGTTGTGGAGCATTAACATCTTGTGCTTGTACCATCATTTGCTCATGGGAGATATGAGTATCTTTATTTTCTACTCTCCCATCTTTTTCACCATCTTATGGCACACTTGATGAAGAAGGTTGATCAATGACTTGTATATTATCTTCATCATCTTTTGGCTTGATGTCTCCCACCGGAATATTCTTTATAGCCTCCCTCAATGGTTCATCACCTACATCATCAAGATTCTCATGTGCTCCTTGGGAGCCGTTAGATTCATCAAATTCCACATCATATGTTTCTTCAACCAAGCCGATGGCATGATTAAATACTCTATATGCTTTGGACTTTGATGAGTAACCAACAAGAAAACCAATATCACAATATCTTTGGAACTTCCCTAGGTGTTGCCGCTTCTTATAGATGTAGCATTTGCAACCAAATACCCTAAAGAAGGAGACATCTGGCTTCTTCTCATTGAGCAATTCATAAGGTGTCTTGCCAAAGAACTTTTGAAGGAATAGGCGATTTGATGCATAGCATGCGGTGTTGATTGCTTCCGCCCATAGAGCTTTGGGGGTATTGTATTCATCTAGCATTGTCGTTGCAAGAGTGATCAATGTCTAGTTCTTTCTCTCAACTATACCATTTTGTTGAGGAGTATAAGTTGCGGAGACTTCATGTTTGATTCCAACCTCATCACAATAGACTTCAATGTTTGTGTTGTCAAATTCTTTCCTATTGTCACTTCTTATCTTCTTGAGCTTTACTTCAAATTTATTTTGTGCTCTCTTGGTAAACTTCTTGAAGCAAGATGCAACTTTAGATTTGTCATGAAGGAAGAATACCCATGTATACCTTGAATAATCATCAACAATCACAAGACAATAAAGATTTCCTTCCAAACTCTTGTATGTTGTTGGTCCAAATAAATCCATGTGAAGGAGTTCTAGCACTCTTGTGGTTGATATGAAAGCTTTGGTTGTATGGGTATTTGCAACTTGCTTGCTGGCTTGACATGCACTACAAAGCTTGTCCTTCTCAATCTTCATATACTTCAATCCTCTCACCAACTCATTCTTCATTAGCTTCTTGAGTGAGCTCATCCCAATATGAGCAAGTCTTCTATGCCATAGCCACCCAAGTGCTGTTTTGGTGAATAAGCAAGTCTTCAAATTTGCATCTTCGGAGGTGAAGTCCACTAGATATAAGTTGTTATATCTAAATCCATTGAATATCACTTGATTATCATCTACCTTGGATACAACAACCTCCTTCTCGGTGAACAAGCATTAGAAGCCAAGATCACACAATTGTCTAACGGATAGCAAGTTGAAACTCAATGAAGCAACATAAAGCACATTGGAGATGGAATGATCATTTGATATTGCCACTTTGCCCAATCCTTTAACCTTGCCCTTTGAGTTATCTCCAAATGTTATTCTCTCTTATCCATCTACCTCTTCATCTAGTGAGGTGAATATACGAGGATCACCGGTCATATGTTGAGTGCAACCACTATCAATAACTCAATGACTTCCACTGGTCTTGTAGTTCACCTACACACAAGAGATTTAAGTTTTAGGAACCCAAACTTGTTGATGGCCCTTCACCTTCTCAACAAGTGACTTAGCCACCCAAATCTTCTTAGGCTTATTCTTATTAGGGGGTCCTAAGAACATGACTTTCATCTTTTTATTAGAATTATTTCTAAGCATGTAGTGAGCATTGAAGGCAAAGGGTCTAGCATGCTTGGGCAAGGGTTGTGGCGGTGGAGTTTGGCATTCATAAGCAAAGTGGCCTTCTTGTCCACACTCAAAACATCTCTTTGGCTTTGGCTTTGGCTTTGGCTTTAATTGTTGTTGTTGAACTTGAGCCTTCTTCTTCTCTACACTTGCCACATATCCAATGCCACTTCTATCCATCTTCATGACGGTGTTCATGAGTAGCTCACTTTAGAGATGCTTGCCTCTTGCAAATTTGCCCAATCCTATCTTGAGATGCTCTTTCTCCATCTTGAGCTTCTTGTTCTCTTCCTTGAGAATATCATTGTTCTTCTCTTCCTTGAGCTTCTTGTTCTCTTCTTTGAGCTTCTCATTCTCAAGGATCAACTCTTCATCATGATCAAGAGTTTCTAGCACAATGGTGTTGTGGCTTTTCATCTCTTCAAGATCTTTCATGAGCTTTTCATTTGTATTCTTGAGCTTGACATATTCATTATAGTCATTGCACTCAACCACTTTCTTGTCTTTGCCACTAGATCCTTGCTCAATGCTCTCATCAATCAAATCATCACATGATGTAGCTATATCAATCTTGACAACATGGTTAGTAGCATCATGTGGCTCATTTGGTAAAAATTCTTGAGCAATAACAAGAGTATCATAATTGATCTTTAGAGTTGTATGTTCATCTTTTAGCTTGTTGTGGCTAGTGATGAGCTTATTGTGCAACCACTCAAGTTTATCATGTTTATCTTTAAGCTCTTTCTTAGAAGATTTGAGCTCCTTGAGTTTGGATGATATAGCATCATTTGTTTCTTTAAGCTCAACATTAGCCTTTTCCAATGTATCGCATTTTGCTAAGAGTGAATCATTTTTAGCATCAAGCTTTTCATTTTTAGCTCTACTCTTTCTAATAATCTTAGTGTATTGTCTTAGTATTTTGACAAGATCATCATATGAAGGTGAATCATCATCATCGCTATCGCTATCATCATCACTAGCTTGCTCATCATCACTACTATCATCATTATTAGTTACCTTGCGTTCACCCTTGGCCATAAGGCATAGGTGTGTAGAGGATGATGGCGATGGTGGCGGTGAAGATGAAAGATCAATAGCAATGGCGGCCACCTTCTCATCTTCACTATCATCATCGGATGATCCACTAGATGAATCAATGTCCGTGAGCCAATCACCGATGATGTAGGCCTTCCCACTCTTCTTCTTCTTGTGGAAGTCCCTCTTTTTGCCATCTCTCTTCTTGTATGGCTTGTTCTTCTTCTTCTCATCTTTATCTTCGTTACTTGAGTCATCTTTCTTGCCCTTGTTTTTGTTCTTGAACTTGTTTTTCTTAGGCTTGGTGCATTGATGTGCTAGATGACCAAGTTCACCACAATTGAAGCAATCCATTTTGGAGATTGGCTTTCTTCTAGAGCTTGTGAAGAACTTCTTCTTCTTGCCATCGAACTTGATGCCACTCTTGTTTAGGTTCTTTAGCATTTTGGCGGCTTTCTTTACCATGAGAGCAAGATCTTCATCTTCTTCATCACTTGAGCTCTCATACTCAAGTCTTGCTTTGCCCTTATCTTGGCTAGCTTTGAATGCTAAGTCCTTCTCTTTCTTCTTGGTAGAGGATGAGCTATCTTGTGGCATGATGTGCATGTACATCTCATGAGCATTGATCTTTCCCAAGATTTATATCGGTGTAGCGGTGGAAAGATCACCTTGGTGTAGCACGGTCATAATATACCCATATTTGTCAATGGGGAGGACACTCAAGATCTTTCTCACAATGTTGGATGGTGATATTTGAGTAAGTCCAAGCCCATTGACTTTCTCTACAAGAACATTCAAATATGAATACATCTCATTAGCACATTCTTTGGGAAGCATCTCAAATGAATTTAGCTTTTTAATCACAAGATGATAGCGTTCCTCACGCTCACTCTTGGTTTCCTCATGGAGCGCACAAACGTCCGACCATAGTGCATGGATGTCTTTGTGGTTCCTTACGCGGTTGAACACGTCTTTGCAAAGGCCTCTAAAGATGGTGTTTCGAGCCTTTGCATTCCACTTTTCATAATTAACCTCATCGCCTTGTAAGTGTATAGCATCCTGAGGTTTTGGGAAGCCTTGTGAGGTGGCTCTAAGTATACCAACGTCTAGAGCTTCTAAGTACGCCTCCATGTGGATTTTCCAATATGGAAAGTCATCTCCCTCAAAGATAGGAGGAGGTCCATCTCCGTGAGACATCTTGCTCTAAGCGATTAAGTTTAAAAACGTAAGCATGAGGCTTTGATACCAATTGAAAGGATCAAGATGCCCAAGAGGGGGGTGAATTGGGCTAATTCTAAATTTTCTTGCAATAATTAAATCCTACGGTTAGCCCAATTAACCCCTTGTGCCTAAAAAAATGTTTCTATCAATCTAACACACAAAGGACTTGCAACTTATGTTCCAAACTTACTCTAGCATGACAATTCTATGAATGTAAAAACAAGTATTGAATTGCTCAAAGTAAATGCTCAAAGTAAATAGAGAAAGAGGAACGCGGCGATATTTTGCCGAGGTATCAGAGAGTTGCCACTCTCCACTAGTCCTTGTTGGAGCACCCGCACAAGGGTGTAGCTCCCCCTTGATCCGCACAAGGATCAAGTGCTCTCTACGGGTTGATTCTTTGACACTCCGTCATGGTGAATCACCCACAACCGCTCACAACTTGAGTTGAGTCACCCACAAGCTCCGCCGGGTGATCACCAAGCTTCCAATCACCACCCAGCCATCTGGTGATGGTGATCACCAAGAGTAATAAGCACGAACTCTCACTTGACCACTTGAAGCCTAATGAGAATGGTGGATGCACACTTTACTACTCTTGATTCACTAATGAGGCTACTCTCTTGGATTCACGAATCTTAATCACCTCACTAGGACCTTGCTCTTCTTGGTACTCACAAACGTGTTTCTCAACTATTGGAATGAGCAAAAGTAGCTCCACACACGAGTGGAGCTTCTATTTATAAGGCAGCCTGAAAAACGAACCGTTATGAGCCTCTGCGGGGTGACCGGACGCTCCGATCATGTTGACCGAATGCTCCGGTTAGTTTAACCCACACACCAGTGATTAAGTGTTGACCGAACGCTGGCAGGGTCCGATCACCACTGACCGGACGCGTCCGGTCACATTAAACCCTCACTGGAACCTTACTTTACTTGACCGGACGCTGAACCCCTAGGGTGCGGTCAGTACTGACCGGACGCGTCCCATCATAGATTTCTTTCTCTAGAACCTTACTAGAGTTGACCAGACGCTGGTCCACAGCATCCGGTCACTCGACCACTCAGCGTCCGATCACACCGAACGCAATCTCCTTGGTCAAATGAATTGACCGGACCCTGCGGCCAGCGTCCGGTCACACCGAAGCCAGCGTTCGGTCAGTACTTGACCCTCCATTCACTTCTAACTCTTGATCATATATGAATGAAGTTTGCTCCATACGATCTAAGGGCTTTGTTGGAGCTACCTAGTGCTAGACTTAGCAAGTGTGCACCACACCTAACTTACTAGACTCACCTAGGTCAAGCTACACGTCCATACCCCCTTAATAGTACGGCCAAAGGAAAACAAAGTCCTAAACTACTCTAAGTGTCTCCAACTCCAATCGACCCTTAAAACTAGTCATCCTTAACCTTGTCGTCCATCCTTTGAAAACCGAAATGATTTCCATCGTAGGGGCAGATGGCAACGGGGACCCGATCCCCGATTCCCTGCGGGGAATTCCCCTATTAGGGGACGGGGATAGAGTCAAATATGCCCCCACGGGGATCTAAACGGGGAGAAAACGTCCCCCGTCGGGTTTGGCGGGGACGGGTCTGGGGGAGCATTCCCCGTCCCCGATACCCGCATCCCCGCCCCGTTTATATACAGGATTTGCTCTCTTTCCTGATGGCCCAACCAGCCCACGAAGGCCCAATGTCTTCTGAGTATATATAACAGCAATAACCCTAGTTCTACACCTTTGTGATGATTAATATCCTGCTTCTTGCTATTTAGCTATTTTTGGATTGTGATTCGTGGTGTACTCTAATATTGTGTCGATGAACTCATGTGAATGATGATGAATTAACCTGAATGGTGATGAACAAATGCGGGGACGGGGATCCCCGACGGGGATTTTTCCCCTCGCGGGGGCGGGGATGGGGGAGAAATCGTCCCCGTGAGCTTTGGCGGGGACAGGGACAGGGATTTTTTCTCCCCGCGGGGACGGGGATGGGGAGGCAACCTCCGGCGGGGAATTCCCCGTTGCCATCTTTAAGGGGCATGACCACCTTGATTGCCCAATTGATCTCCATTACCATGACCTAACTTAATTGCCTCTGCAAAACACACGTTAGTCATAGTAATCTTGTGTTGTCATTAATAACCGAAACCCAACTAGGGGCCTAGATGCTTTCAAGGGGAAAACATGATTATATTCTGGAGATCAGGGATTACACGAAAGATTACACGAGTTCGAATACTAAACCACACGAGGATCTAGGAATACATGGTTAAGGGCAACCTGGTACAACCAAGACCTACTCCAGAAGTCGAGATAGACGAGGACAATGGAGAAACAACAAGAAGATAATTATCCAAAATATGGCGTAGCACCAACAGATCTAGAAACAGTCTACTGAGAAGTAAAACATCATGAACCCTAAGATTGACTACCCAAAAGGGAACTTGAACTTCTTCGATGAGCCAGATCCTTTCTTCTCCTCAGATTACACCATCACTTTAGACTAACGAACCTAGCTTCACAATGTCGACTGGATCTCATAGCTCTACTCTAGATGCGAGGAGAATGGGGACGAAGAAAAAAGCAAGGATCAAGGGTATTTTATAGAGGCGAACGGGGGTGGGGCGCAACACCAGAAGCAGATGCGGCGAGGATGGGATACACAGATGGTGCAGGCTATGGAGATAAGGTCGAAGACATGGTGTGCTTCTTGCGCGAGCGGTGGAGGGGAAAATAATGGAGAGTAGGGGGTCCGCTCGACGAGGCAGGTGTGCAGGCGGTCGTGTCACCAAAAGAAGAAAGAAGGAGAGGGAAGGGGGGCCTAGTATGGGGATGAGGTGCGAGAGTCAAGAGCCAACTAGATGCTAGGAAAAGGAGAAACGCACAGTGCACAAAGACGGTGAGTGTGGCATGATGCCGCGGCCACGCGAAAATGGGGTGATAAGGGCCCGATACAGACAACATTCGTAGGGCACGTAGCAAAATAACCTAGCATGCATAGCGTGGTCAACTAAGCACAGGGCTTGGGATATGATGTCCACTCAGACTTTTCTATTACTCCCGACTACTTGAGGCTAACTTTCCTTACTACTCTTCTTTTCTCTTTCCTTTACTTAACCACATCCGTCTTTCATGTGGACTGAGACCATGTCATACTTTCTTCCTCCAAAACCATCTCTTGTTTACCTTGAGAGAACACTTCTGCATCAACCCGTTGTAGATTTCCCGTTTGAACACCCGAATATTTTCAAGGAGAAAATTTTAAAACAAAACGGTACGGTGGTGTAACTTGATATAGGTACTTGGTCAACAATCTCAATACCAGCGCGTGCCGAGCAGCGTCACCATGTGGTAGCTGTTCCATAGGGGCCCTCGGTTTCGTCATGACACCATACACTATTAACCAGGCAACTACTACCAATTTACACGCCATGAAGGCGGTGGGGTCATAGACCACAGAATAAGAGGAGTATTGCAAGGGAAAAAAACAACAACATGGGTTCCCTTCACAAGGAATTCAAATCCAACGGTGTATTTATTTTAAAGAGATCCAAGTGTTCTGCTGGGACATCCATAATTAGTCGATACAGTATCCTATATTATCCAATCACGGCTGATCTGCTAGCATCTGAATGGTAACTTCTCTTGTAATCCACCTAACATTGCCCTTGAAAACTTTAAGCACATCTAACGAAACTTAAAGTGGATCAACGCAATAAACATAGTGAAATAAACAAAATGCATATTCCAACAGTCTTATACGGGTACAACGTATGGGCATTTAGGCTCCCATTCACGACACAGCATTCACCTTCCCTACTGGTAGATGATCTCAACAACTATGGACCAACAACAATGGTAAGAATACAATACCAGAGGACAGTGATGAAAAACACTACTACTACAGGTACAGCATCCCAAGGCAACTAATCTACATCTTCTCGTGGCAATGGCTGAGTGAGAGGAATCAAGGGCTCGACTTCTGACACTTCCGAGGGTGGAGGTGCTGGCGGTGCTACAACACCAGTTCTTCTTCTTTCTGGCAGGTGGATAGGGATCCCTTCTAAGATCGAGGCATCCTGCCTTTCAGTAGCCAGCATCCTCCACTTGGCCCTAGTGACAATATAGGCCGCACGCAGTTGATGAACATGTCGGTCTTTAGCCTCCTTCAGAGCTTCCAACATGGCAGTCTCCTAGCTCTCAGCAGCTGCAGCACTGGCATGTGCTTCGGCAAGTTGCACCTGGAGCATCCGGTTGAAGATCTCGACTTCCTCGGCGCGCCGAAGGCACACCCTCAGCTCCAAGGCTTGTTGGTCATACTGCTCATCTAGAGCAAGCAGGTACGTGGTCAAGTGCACCACGGTAGGACTGTCCTCTTGCACATCTCGCCCTTGCAGAGCCTCCATGCGAGCCCTCCATGCACGCCGATTCCTATCCAAAGGTGGAAAGAACCACATGGGGGTATAGACAATGGGCTCCTCATAGATCTGGCAGAGGTACCGCAAGGCTTTGTGGGCCACAACCTGGTAGGTGTCGACGAAGCAAAACCCGGTTGCGGTCAAACTCCATGCTTCAGTGAGGTCGGGGAACTCCTCACTCTTCCCGATGTAGATGGTAACCTCACATCGCTCGGTGCCATGCTTCTCATACTCACGGCCCTCATACTCGGGATGATCTTTGACTCCAAGCTTTTGTAGGGTGGCATGCAGGATTCTAGGAAAACCCTCAATGTTCAGGCAATAGGTACTCACCTAGGCTCCTGCCATCTCTAGCGGTGGTTGCAAGGAAGGCTGAGCAAAAAGAAAGGCGGGCTCAAAGGAAAAGCTAGGCGAGCTAAAGTGCACCGAGTGATGGTATCAATGGCTAAGCCAGGCTCTACTTATAAAGGCGAAGCGTTCAGTGGTCCGTACATGGTCCACCAGTGTTCCTGCGTGGGATCACTATGATGAATCGACCAAATTCCGCGTGTTCGAGGCGAGCGATGTGCGATGCCATTACTGACTAGTACGACTGCAGGGCAAAGATTCGATAAGAGCATAGAAAAGGGGTACGGAGAGACGTGGGTCACGACCGGCGTGAACCACGGGCGAACACGGAGCACGAAGCCATAGTGCAAACCTAACTCTAAAACAGAAATGAGCCAGTCGTGCACAATACAACACGTGAGACACCTAGGGAGGGAGTATCAGCAATATGAGCTCTACAATGCACAAACAGGATATGCATGAATGCACGTCCTATACGTCCTTCCACTATTGCCAACATATAGGACAACCGTTCTTAGATTTTTAGCACATCGTTCTCTCCCTGTAGCTAGTCGGTACTATCGGACTATGCTCGGGTCAGTGTACCTACAGAAACTTGATTAATCCTATCTAAGTCAGCAAAGTGCCATCTATCCTGGATACATAACTATAGTAATAGGGCTACTTATATAACTTCGCATAAAAACGTCCTAACTTTTTGCAAAAATGGGTTGTCAAATTTTAGTTTGGAAAAGGTTTTCGAAGCCTTATTTTCTCATTTGCGCTCTGATATCACCTGTGGCAGAACCATCTAATCCAATGCCTCCTAGGAGTGCTTGCCTTCCATTAGACACTAAGCACCCAAGGGAGAACACTAAATTACTTGGTTCCGTCGAGCACACCCTAGGGGAGAACCCAAAAATCCACATTTTTGCCATCAGGATCACAAATGAGAGAATAAAGCTTACAACATTCTTAACCATTTTTTACATCACTTTAAATACAACATCATAGTATAATAGTTATTGTATAACAGCGGAATGTAATCATCTTATTAGAGTTTATGAACAATTTAAGTAAACAACAGAATATAAGCATGTGAACAGAGTTACAGCGGAATTAAACATCTATTTATGACATGATGGAGCATTGGTAAATAACTAGGACAACATATTATAAAACTTTCTTTTATAAAAAAACATTTAGTAAGAGTTACAAATAAAAACTACGATCGCAGCGTAAGGAAATCCTCGCTGAGCCCACCAGGAGGTATCCACACACAATGGTCAGCTTTAGCATCCACCTGTCACCTGCAACAGGGGGAATAAAACCCTGAGTACTCAATTGTACTCAGCAAGACTTACCCGACAGGAGAAAAGAAAAGACTCCAAGGATATGCAAGGCTATCTGGCTTGTGGGTTTATTGCATTTGTAGGAAGCATTACTAAGCATGCGTCCTTATATTCGATTTTTATTAATAGCTGCATTGGTTCATTAACTAACCATTCTATGTAAGCACCTGTGCTACTTTCAAGCAGGTGGTAAGCAATCAGATTTCCTTTTTTCACCTTCCATCTTTCATCTTCAGTTCTTACTATGGTGCTAGGCATGAAACAAGCCGTACCAGATTGCCTGGCGATTCGCGAATCAATGCCCCCAGCTGGGTACCCTGAAAACACACGCCCCGCTTATACCCAAGGCACAAGCAGGACCAACCCATCACTCTTCTGTCCCGGGTGTCCAGGTCCCCATCCAAATTGGGATTCCAAGCCCCCGCCCCTGAGTCCCGGACTCAGTGCGCTGCAAGGACCTCCTCCACCAAAATAAAACCCTGACAGTCGGTCCAGAAAGAGCCGGTCCGCAACAAGAGAGCGATAAGTCTTCCAAGCATCCATATCCAAGTATGTGCTCGGGATAATAAGTCTGTGACTTGCCTCGATGACTTATACAACGATCGGTCCTTAACCGACCAGATAGGAAAAGCAGTGTAATCAAGCTATGCCCCACGTCCACGACGACACAACCTCTTACACCCACCAATACCCAAACCATATCCCTGTCCGGTCACCATTTTCCTTTCCACTATTTATATTTTCCAAATGATAATAATACAGTAATATATTTTCTATCTCTCGCGAGTGACAGTCAATCACTCGACTTCTACCGGAGTCCTGTAGCATAGCATTCTACACGATCCTGTCATGCTAGTAAGACTCATAGGATAAAGATATATATGCAAGTGGGTTTCATTCAACTCTTTAAAACTTAATGCACAAATATAATTTAAACTGTGGAAAAGTAGGGGTTATGCACCGGGGCTTGCCTGGGTAAGATATATATTAAGAAGTTAGTATCTGCATCTTCAAATCCTACACCATTATCTGGATAGAAAGCCCATTGCATCATCTTCTGGAGAGAATACCATTACACCATCTTCGGATTCACAATCATCCTTCAATTGATCCGTTGATTCATCATCGTACCTATATAATATGCATTGATGCAAATGCGTAGATATAAATAATCAACGACAGCCAAAATGCTTAGAAATCCGATCACGCCTCATAAGCTAACGAGATAGCTCTAACGACGATCGTACTTAGGCTATATATCCATGTTGTCGAATAAGACGTTATTTCTCAATGATTATTTTAGTTATATAAACCCAATGGGTTTCTTTATTTCGTTCTATCGATTTAACAATTATTCGAGATAGAGCATTATTAGCTACCTAGCAAACTGATTATTCTGGAGCTAAAAAAATTACCACGAGTACCTAATATTGCTAAGAGCGTACTGTAAAAATTTCAGATTCAACACTATCACCGATTTATCACAACAATTCCTATAAATTTATATTTTTATCATATTAAGTGTCCCAAATTAATTATATAGCTCCTAAGAATATCATCAAAGACGGAGACACGCGCGCTCTCACGCGCGGTGGCCGGGCGATGGCGGGCACAGGGCGCAATGGTGGTGCGGACACTGGGCAGAGCACGGCAGGCGCGGCCAAGGCACGTGCTGCGGCAGCAGACCAGCACGGGCCGGGGGCGCGACGCGCGCTCGCGAGGGAGGCAGCGCTATCTGCACGAGCAAGGCGTGCACCGCGGAGATGAAAAAGGTTGAATTCAAGACAAGCAAGGACGGAGGCAGGCAAGACAAGACCGCAGACGCAGAAATAGAACGAGAGGAAAACCAGAGGTTCGGCCGAGCACGCGAAGGAGCTGAGAGCGAGCTCGCTAACTGTTAGCGGAGCAGACCGACCGGCAGCGACCACGAGCACGTGGCGCAGTAGGCGAACAAACAAGGAAGGATTGCGCGATGCATCAAATCGAAGCAAGCAGCCAGCGCAGCCAGGCCGATAGGCCCATGCGCGCGAGGTCGCGAGGAAGCAACATCCAGTACGACAGCAGTAACCAACAAGCAGACGAGCGGAGAAAAGAAATATCGAGGAACAGTCAGTCAACTTATACAGTCAGTCGCTACAAAGTATATGTTGCCCTTTCTTCTAATTCTTTGTTTTAGAGTACCGTCGTAACATGTGTGTGTGTGTATATATATATATATATATATATATATATATATATATATATATATATATATATATATATATATATATATATATATATATATATATAACGGTTTACTAATTTAGATAATTTAGAATGTCTAGGCACAGAAAAATTTCAGCAAAGCTCGAATTTAAATTTGATTCAAAAGCTATATATATATATATATATATATATATATATATATGTATATCGTTCTATTTATTAATGTATTTTATTTTATTTATAAACGTTGTTTTTCATGCTTAATCTAATAGAACGAACCGTTCGCTAGAATCGTCGTTCGATATTTCTAAATATCTTTACGCACTGAGTAATTTGACTTAGCGTTGATTTGAATCCACGAAACTAAATCACATAGGATTCGCTTATCGCCTCAAGTACGTTTTAAATTAAAATCCGAGAAAACTTGATTCAAAAATTTTTCTTAGGCCTAAATTGCGGTGCTAAACAAGATCGTAACACCAGAGGTGTTACACCACCGGCACCGTGTTCCCCGTGGACACCGTCACCGATGAGGCCGTGTCGGCGTTGGTAGCGAAGGAGGTCCTGGCCGCCGCGCCGTCGCCGTCGTGCAAGGTGCGGAGCGTGGCGTTCGACCTCGCCGTCACCGGAGACGACGCGCGGCGTGAGTTGGCGAGGGTGGTGGCCGTCGTGGAGGACCGCGACGTGGGCGTTCTCGTCAACAACGCCGGCACGACGTACCCGTGCACCGCCTACTTCCACGAGGTGGAGGCGCCCACGTGGAGGCCGTGGCGCAGGTGAACGTCGAGGCCAGGCGGGCGAGGTAGCCTTAGCTTCGGGATGGGCTCTGCTTTTTGCATGGGTGCATGATCTTTTTCTGAGCCTAACCCAATGTGTCGTATTTAGCTTCCTTGTTGGAGACAGTCCGCCTCCTCTCTTTCTTCTAAATTGCTCTCTCCCCGTCCCCTCGTCCGAACCGCACCCACCGCTCCTCTTCTCTCCTTCCCATCCCGATCTCCATCGCCGCCAGGACGACCTCCGCGCGCTGCTCGGCCGCTCTCCGCCGGCGCCCTTTCCTACTCCTCTCCAGTCGCGCCGGTCCCCCCGCGCCCTTTCCTCTTCGCCGCGGCCGCGCAGCCCGTGGTCCGCCTCCGCCTCGCGCCGTCGTGCCTGCACTCCACCGTCGCGCCTGCACTCCGCCTCGCCTTCGCGCTGGTGTAGGCCGCGGCGACGATGGATCTGGATGGAGAAAGCGATAGTGAGGCAAGGAAGAATGGTACGGGGATCGCCATCCCTACTAGTTCCGGAGACGCTCCGGAAGCGGCTTCCACTGCCGTCCGCTCAAAGAAACGCGATGCACCGCCTGACATGCAAGAGGGAACTGAGAAGAAGAAGAAGAATAAGAATAAGAAGAAGAAGAAGAGGAAGACGAAGAGTCGGAGGACGGCTGCCAAATCATCGCCCCCACCTGCTTCTTTGGAGAAGAACACTGATCCTTCCCTCTCTCCTCAAAGGAATAATGGTAAAGGTTAGGATTTTGTGAAACTTTTCGAATTATTCTCAAATTCGTGTTGTTAAGGTTGGTTACACTGATGAATTTCTCTTTTTGATTTGGAATTGATAGTTTAGTATTTCGTCAACAAGGAAGTGTTAGCTTTCATCAATATGATTCAAATGGTTCTAGTTTCGTTATGATCATGATCATATTAGTGGTTTAGGACTGTCACCAAAACAGTGCTGTTGTCCAGATAGGGTTTAGGACTAGTCACCAAAACTGTGCTGCTGTCCAGATAGGGTTTAGGACTAGTCACCAATTCAGTGCTGCTGTCCAGATAGGGTTTAGGTTTAGTCACCAAAACAGTGCTGCCGTCCAGATAGGTTTAGCCTGGACGGAAATCTATTTGTCTGTTTTTTATCAGTTAAAGACAGAATTCATCCTGGCCACCCAAATAAACTTTCTTGGATTTTTTGTTATAGATATCCGCATTGTATTTGTTTATTGTATATTCGTATTTAATTAATTATATAAATTAAAGGATAGGGTCAGAACAATGAGTAATTTATAAATTTAGTCAAATTTTGAGATATTGTATGAATTGGCTATTTAGAGTTTGAACAAGGTATTCATGATATATACTCCTAATCAAATTTGCTTCACAGGTTTGAAGGATACCGATTCCTCTGACTATAGCTCTCCACTCCGTCGCCCCAAGTCTCTACTCGTGGAAAAAACAACTAGCAATGGGGAAATAGTGTATGAGTACAACTCAGACCAAGAGGTTGTGGATGCCTATCACAAAGATCTTCACAAGTACAACAAGAAATTAGGTTTGTGAGCTTCTTTTTCTCTCCCTATACCTAATCCAACAGTTATTTTTCTTTCGTTCTTTTACATCTACATGTCTATTTAATTGTTTTTTTGTCGAGTTTATATACGGTTCTGATGCATGCTCTTGTAATATTTGTAGCTCGGCAACAACAGCTACCCACACTTAAACAATGTAATTATGGCCGAAATATAACTGATTGGGATAATCTGAAGCAGAAGAATGCAATTCTAGATGTGGCCGAGTCTGTGCTGCGTCTTTCTTCCTCTCATGGTATTACTAATGTCTCTCTTATTTAGTTTGTTAATTAATAGATGCAAATCCATATTTTGTTATATTAGTTGAGTTTTTTTTACTTTGTATTAATTTGCAGATGGCAAAGAGATCAATAGCTGTAATGGTACTATCTTTGAGTGGGATGAAAGCGATAAATCTGCTATTGTTGTCACTTCATCTCAGATTATAGCCTCAAAGGTATCATTAGATGATTGGGAGGATAACAATGTTTACGTTCCCAATGCCAAGGTAAATAAGTTCTTGGATATCTGGTCGATATTCCGTTAGTTCTTGGATTTTTGGTCGATATTCCGTTGTTCTTTATGTTGACATGTCTAATCTTAGGCTAGCGTTGTTTGCTTAATTGCTTACATCTTTTTTTTTCAGGTGACTGCTCACCTGTTAGATGGAACCACTTCTGATCTGACATTATTGTACTTCAGCAAACATTATGAAGTTGCCTTTTTTAAGGTTATGGGAGCTTCAAAGTTACAAGTTGCATCATTGGAACCTGAGCTTGAGTTTGGTAGTGAAGCTTGTGTGTTAGCAAGGGAGAAAGATCTTGGATTGATTTGTAGGCGGACGAAGATACTAGCATTGGATCCGTGTGACCACCAAAGGAATCACTATCTATTCATTGGTGGCTCAATTCCTGAGGTAAGAATGTACTTAATACTTGACTAGCAGTTGCCCGTGCGTTGCTACAAGAGCATCATAATTTTTCGAGCACTCTGACATTTTCTCAAACACATGTTATTAAACCACCCACATGATTTAAAAGAAAAAGAAGTCTAGAAAGTGCTTGTTTTAGATTTATGAGCAAACTCTGAACTATCTGAACATCAGTGCTATGCACGTTTATGCCTCAACATTGTTCATTTGCATTCCACCAATGTTGTGCATCTACAAAAGTCACCTGGCAGCTTGCCTCCTCTATTTGGTGCCTGCAAGGAAGTTACAGAGAAGAAGTTAAGCCATTGAATAAGCTGATGTGTATTGTTTCTAGAAAGCTCTACCTGTGTCATATGTGGTGTTCAAACAAAAATGAAACCTGTCAGTCCATATGCATTATATGTACAGTCCAAATGTAAATGTTCAGTAAGCCTTGCTGTGGCTGTGCTGCTGCTGCAGCTGCAATAGCCAAGGAACAAACTACTGTAGACACCAGCACAAAAGCTTGCAGCTGCAGCCGTTCCGGCTGCAATAAATCACTACCGAATGGGCCGGTAAAATCTATAAAAGGTCTGGTGGGATATGGTTCTATGATTATGTCAGATCATACTAAGGTTATTGTGTACAAAATAAGAAAACTTCAGCATTCAGCAATGCTAAAAGTAAAAAGAACTTGCTCACATTAACAATATCAATATCTTGAACTTGCCCAATGGATTCAACCAAAATCTCCCAACTTCTTGAGTTAATGACATTGAATGGTATTGCTTTCTCATAAAAAAAAATTCAGCCACATGATCATCTACTATTCGTTTTGCTTCCTTGGTCTTTGTGGAGTACTTAAGAGCCTGCGACATCTTAGATTTATGTCTTTCTGCAACTACTTCTGGATTCTTGCAAAGCAAAGAACTCACTGACTTGGAATGCTTCTCTGTTTGAGGTTTTGGTGGAGCAGAAACCACAAAGTTAGTGATTGATCCTTCAGCTATCTTTTTCGCTTGCTTTGACTTTGTCCCAGAACTTGGAACTTGCTTTGCAGCCTGTTCATTTGTCCCATCACTTGGTTCATTTTCACCAGCAGCAGAAGCACCACCTCCACCTTGAACTGTTACACCATCCCCATGTTCACCTTCTGTTCCTGCCTCCACCACAGTGTCCATAGGTAACTGAGTCTTTGACTAAGACCAAGTAAGCATACATTCTCATGCCTAACTATTGCAGGGGCTCTAGGATATTTCTCTGCATCAGTATATACCCCCAGTAAGGTGTTGCTTGAATCTTTTAATGCCTGAAGGGACAATCTTTTTGCAAAAAATACATTGGCCCTATGTCTGGCTAAAACCCATAGTTTAATCCAAGATCTGATGATATTGCCTTCCTCTTAGTATATTCAGCCATGGCAGCAAGATCTAGCGGCAATTCAGCTATGGCTTAGCTATTAGAGATTAGATATGCTTTAGTTGGAGCAGCCGACAATGCTGAGGCCGAATTACCCCCTAGCCCCTCCTGAGACAACTTCATCTACAGGTAAATAGACTTCAATAGTTGCTCGGCGTTGAGCATCCTCTCAACAGCCGCGCAAATTCACCACAAATTATAGTCGTAACACAACAATAGAGTAGTAGACACAGACACCAACTTTCAGAGTAAGAGTGGTGGCTCATCTTGCAGCTTGAGGTGTCCGTCCCCAGGCGTCGTGGAGGGAGATGCCACTGCAGGATTGCAGAGGCCCTGAGAGGGCGGAGCTGCAGGGGTCCCGGCAGGGGAGGCACAGGAGGAGTTGTGGGCAGAGGTGTAGGGTGCGGAGGAGCTGCTTGCGGAACTGTAGGCATGGGCGGAGCTGCTGGTGGGGGTGGAGGCGTGGGTGGAGGTGTGGGCGCTGACGAGGGAGACCCAGAGAGAGGTGGCCAGGCACAGACCAGAGGAAGGAGCCGCGGGCAGAGGTGGAGGCGTAGACCCGGAAGTGGAGGGACGCGGGCGGAGGCGTCGGCACTGGCGAAGGAGAGCATAGCAGAGAGGTGGCTGAGCAGGAATCTGAAAGAAGTGTGCGCTCGGTGGAAATTCTTCACTGCATCATATCCACTCCTCTTCACTCCATACATATTACTGAGGCAGCCTGTTCGTTTGAACTTATCAGTCCGGCTTATCAGTCATGGTACAGTGTTTTTTTCTCACAACAAAATAGCACCAGCCGACTTATCAGCCGCAGAAACAAGGGGGGATTGGGTTGATCCCCACCTCTCACCCAATGCACACTCATTTGTTCCAGCTAACCAATGTTTGGACCAGGTTATTACAAACATTTGTGCGTGTCAATTCTAACTGCAAATATTGAAACAACAATTTTCGAGAATCTAGGATGGTACAAAAACTGTACAAAAAAATTCAAAAATAATGAGACATGGTAGGTCATCCAATCCATAATTGCAAGACAGGCCCTGTAGAATTGAAAATAAGTACAGTGCATGAACTTGCTGCCAACTCAAAGACATGTAATAAATCTTGCATCAGCCTTGGTACTACTAAATCTTCTACTAGCAGTTTTTATTTCTTTGTTTAAAAAAATGGTGACAAACATTAAGTACATTTAGCGATTCATGGTTCTCTTTTTTTCCTGTTTTTGAGACTTTGAATCAGAAACTGAAGTTATGGCGGGAGACTTTGGAGTCCAAAGGTTTTAGACTCAGTAGAACTAAAACTGAGTATATGAGATGTGACTTCAGTGCATATGTCATCATCATTAAGACGAGCATATGTCATCAACTTCAGTGCATATGTCATCATCATTAAGACTTCAGTGCAATCCTGCCTGTTCATTCTCAGAGTCCATTTTTTGTTTCTTTTATTGATTCTTGTTCTTCAACTTCAGTGCATATGTCATCATCATTAAGACGAGCAAGCACAATGGCCATCTCCTCCATATCTTCTGTGTGATCAAAAGAACCATCACTTTTCTCCTCCTCCCAAGACTCTCACCTGCTTCCTTTTCTTTTGTTGACCTGACACATTATGCTCTTGAACACTTCCCTTTACAGGCCTGGGATTGGTTTTGGTCGTTGTTTTGGGAATCATATATTGATCTCTTATATTATGACTCCAATTTGGAGAAATTATTTGATCCTCTTTCTTATTAAAACTCTCCGGATTTTGCTGTCCTAATAAGTCAAAATTCTTGGATTGATCATCTGAATGTTGAGAATCCGAGTCCCTTGATCCTGTGTTCCGTCCACTTAATACATTACAGAACCTCTATGGTAAACTAGAACTGTGACCTCACAACTCCTCAAAAATCTTCTTCTTCCTTCCATCTAGGACTCTCAGGTCCACAATATACGACAACCGGCCATTTTCGTCATGTTCCGCTGGTGTAGGGCACTCTACTGATGAATGTCCAATTATTCCACAGGAGTAACAATATATTGGTATTTTTTTCATATTATATCTCATACCCCTTTGCTTGCCTTTTTTGCTGAAAAGATTGATACACCCCTCCGTAGGGGTTTAGTTATATCAATTTTAACTTTCACTAAGCTCCCATGCCCGACCTTGAGCATCAACATCTAGCTTCTCCATGATGCCAATTTTTTTAGCTAACTCCTCCCCCCCAATGTTTATTCATTAAGCCAAAGGGAAGATTCTTTATTCTCACCCAAACTGACGTGTGATTAAAAACAATGTCTGTTGGTCTCAAGTTAGCATCAAAGTCTTGAATTACGACAACTCGTTTGCCTACATTCCAAGACGACCCATCCAAAACCCGGTCTTTATCTTGTTTCGACCCAAATTCTGCAATAAAAAGATTATTCCATATTGAGCTTGCATTTAGACCCTTAAGATTTCCCCATGCAGGTCGCAATGCCGCCATGATTGTTTGGATATGTTTGAGAGAGAACCTTACCAATAATCGCGCACTTGGATGTGGCGAGTAAATCCTCAATATCATCAGCCACTTTGAGGGCATCACTTTCTTCCACTGTGAGTTTCAGCCGGCCAATCATCTCAGCCATCTTGTCATCTAGCAAAGCGTGACCACTACCCTCACCAGCATGCTGCTTCAGCTTGTCCATCGACAGCATCAGATTTTCCTTCTCCATTGAACACAGAGTTCCTCCTAGTCCCTGATCTTTTAGGATTCTAGCACCCTCCTGCTCCCGACACACGCAAGCCAAGGGAGGGCAGTGAATCCCCGAGCCACAGCTGCCGGCAAACGGGAGCACCGAATCCTGCAGGATTCAGATTCGATTTGAGGAGGAGCAAGCTGAGTACCTCGCGTCGAAGATCACGAAGCACCCAGTGGACTCCCGAGCCTGAATCTCACTCCGCAGGAGGTGGAGGAAAAAATCGCCCTCTCTTTACTGTTCCCTCGAACAGACGAGAAGGCGCCACTAGAACGCAATCAAAGCTAGCTACAGAATAGGAGTAAGGGGCATCGCATCTCTCTACTGTTCACTAGAACTGTCGAGAAGGCTGAACTTGCATCGTTTCCCGCAATGCGACGCTTCGCCTGGAAGTAAGGAACCGGTGGCGTTCAAAAGGCCGGAACTGACAAGGGCGGAAGACAAGGCCATCTTTAGTTCCACTTCGTTTTACCAAATTTTTCAAGATTTTTCGTCACATCAAATCTTTAACGTATGTCTGAAGCATTAAATATAAATAAAAAATAAAACTAATTACACAGTTTAGACAAAATCCACAAGACGAATCTTTTAAGTCTAATTAGACTATGATTGAACACTAATTGTCAAATAACAACGAAAATGCTACCGTGCTCATTTTGCAAAAAATTTTGCATCAAAACTGGGCCCAACCCTAGTTATTCAGACCGGACCGGACCGGCGGTTGGACCGTTAAAAGACCGAACCAGAGCTTAGACCGGTCCGGTTCACTTAAAAGACTGTCTGTGCAATCGAACCGCTAAAAACCGGTTAAACCGGCCGTTTTTTTACGGAACCGGCGAACCGGGCGGTTCCATGCGAACCGGCCGAGTCGATGCTGGTAGTCAGCGTGTGTCACTGCGCCTGCTCCTGATTGGTCCCCGGGTGACGGGCGCATGCGCCTGCGCCTGCCACAGTGCCACTGTTGGACCAGTGAACCGACAGCTTCGCCGGTTCGATCTCCGGTCCGGTCCTAATAACTTGGGGCCCAACACGAAGTATGCCGGGTCTAATTGGCGTCCCTGGCAGCTAGAAACCTTACTGCGGATACTATAGAAGGGGAAGAAGCTGAAGAGAAGCGTCGTGAAGAATCGAAACGCGTCCTTAGTAGCTGGAACCTTACTGCAGATACTATAGAAGGAAGAAACTGAAGAGAAGCGTCGTGAAGAATCAAAACACTCAATCCGTCCGGTGGCAATGGCGGCGAGCCACAGCATGCCCGTTTATATCTGTTCGCATCTGGGAGGGGTGTTATTTATTGAATTCGCGTCTTTGACATCCTAATTGAGTCAATCTAAAGAATTCGAGAGAAATCCCATCGGTTCGGTTACAAATTGGTACTCCCTCCGTCCCACTAATAAAACTACACCTACCATTCAAGTTTTTTCCCAAAATAAAGGTCACCTGTAACGATCACATCAAACTATACCAGCCACAGGTGAGATCAGAAAAATAAAAAATTAATTAATTTATGTCACAAATAAAAAAAAGGAGAGAACCAACGATCTCGTTGGACTCGAAGGCTCTCGTGAGCTCTCTAGAAGCTCCTCGTCTCGTTCACAGGAACGCAGCTTCATTCTCCCGTTCAGCCTTCCGCGCCACTCCTTCCCCTTCCCCGGACGGCCTCCACCCAACCTACAGTGGCCGTCCAGCGCGAAGGCCACGTGCAGCGGTTGCAGCCCTGCGTGGGGGGCGAGCGCGTGCAGCCGACGAGCACCCGCGGCGTCGGCCCGATGGCCCTGTCGCCGGCACTGCCCAGTACCACGCTGCCACCGTCGAACTCCTCCGTCACCTCTCCGACGTCGTGGCCCAGGCAGCTCTGTCCACTCCGCACACTCGCATCACTGTGGAAGAGGAGGCGGAGATGGGCAATGGCGCGTGGGGACGAGGGAAGGGCGACATCGATGCGACTTCTACGGAGGAGGCGGTGGAGAGGTGCGGCATGTCATGGACGCGGCGATGCGGTGCGAGCAGTGAGAAGGGGAGGTAGATGGACCGGAGATTGGATTGGATTGGGATTGGGTGTTGGGCGAAGCTCGACCAAGACGGCGGTGGAAGATATTTCGTAGGGGCAATTTCGTAATTTTACCTTCTTCTTGGTTTCCGCGCCAGAACCCAGATGTGCAAATATTAGTGGGACGGAGGGAGTATCAATAGCTTGTCATGAGTATGTTCCTCATAGCACTTGAAAAAATACTCCAGGAAAAAAAAACCAAATTCAGATAAACCCAAAACCTGAAACAGGCAGTCAGGTTTCTCTGGTTTATAAAATCCCAGCATAAACAATTTAGTATGCAAACATGACATAAGCAACAGGCAAGAAGTAGGATACAAGTTCTGGTGTCTTTGTCTATCGCTAGAGCTTGCATGGTTTACGATCAGCTACAAGTTATAGAGCCAAACTGATTCACAATGGGGCAGTTCTCAGAAATGTCAGCCAAACTCAGACATTTGCCAGCAGTTCACAAAATGCGACAGCTTCTTCATGAACCCTGCAGATTACTGCAGAGCAAAGAACCTTTTCAGAAACAAAATACTTTAAAAAGAAATATTGTGATCAGATCCAGGCGATCAAGACAATTGCAACTGCTTGAAAAACAATAATTACCTTAATCAAAGGCCTCCATACAATGCGAAAGTTTTACAGACAAAGTGACCATTCTCCTCATGGCAGGACTACGCAGTCTGTGGACACCAATCTGTAAAAGCAAAGGAAAAATTTCAAAACAAATGATAGCGTCATCCAAGAATGCTTCGAAAAGATAGCATATACATATTATTCTAAACTAAAATTGAAGTTCAATATCATATTCCTTGCTGAGAGGACAGTCTAAAGAAAAGATAGGGGAAACATAAGCTGGCTAAAGAAAAGATAGCATATATACATTTATGCTTGAAACATAAGTACATATCTTATTGTATTGCTAATCAAAGAAATGGCATATTGGTAATGTACAATACAAGATAATATGCTAGCAAAAGAATAAATTAATTTGAGCATAACTCGCCAACAAGCTTACCTCAACATCCACTTCATCGTTCAGACCCTTACCCTCCTTAAATTGTTTCTCACAAATATCCAACAGTATACCTTCAAACTAAATAGGAAAAAAAATCTTCATTAAAAAAAAATTCACTAAAGTCTCGCAGTTATAAGGACAAATAATTTTATACCTCACTTATAGTCGAAACAGACTCTCCTTGACAACTAAAGATGACATCACCAGTTCTAAAACCATTTCTCTCAGCAAGTGATTCGCTAGACACCTAAAGACAATTTACAAGCATTAGAACATAAATATTTTTTATTAAACAACAGTTTCACAAAACTAAAACAAAGAGGCATACCTTTCCAACAATGAGACCAACCTTGATTTTAAAATCGCGGGATAACTGCTCGAGATGTGTTATGTCAAGAAATTGAACAGTCCTTAGCTTCAAACCAAGATGGGGTCGAGCAATTTTCCTATACCACATTATCACACCATTATTAAATTAAATACATATTTCGTAGACTGGTATAATACTACCAAATGGTCAATTGGTTACAAATTGTGAGACTTCGAAAAATAGTTGGAACTGAGTAGTAGCTAGCTTACATTATTTTGGCTTATTTTTTAGTCATTTAGGGAAATTAAAAATTAAAAGGGTACCACAGAAGCTAAAAGGCAAGTTTTATAGGACGGCGATTAGACCTGCTATGTTGTATGGTGTAGAATGTTAGCCTACGAAAAGACGACATGTTCAACAGATAAGTGTCGCGGAAATGTGTATGTTGCGTTAGATTTGCTGTCATACAAGAAGGGATCGAGTTCGGAACGATGATATACGTGATAGATTAGAGGTAGCACCAATTGAAGAAAAGCTTGTCCAACACCGGTTGAGATGGTTTGGACATATCCAAAGGAGACCTCCAGAGGCACCGGTGCGTAGTGGAATCCTAAGCCAGGATAGCCAGGATAGTAACGTGAAGAGAGGCAGAGGAAGACCGAAGTTGACTTGGGTAAAGGCAATAAAAGGAGACTTGGAAGGATGGAATATACCAAGACTTAGCCTTAGATAGGAGTGCTTGGAAAACAGCTATTCACATGCCTGAACCTTGATTGCTTCTGCTGAGTTTCAACTCTAGCCTACCCCAACTTGTTTGGGACTTAAAGGCTTTGTTGTTGTTGTTGTAGGGAAATTAAAAATTAAAAGCAATGCACGAATAAGTAAAGAATTAAGAGAAACACTAAAATACGTACTTGAAACTTTGCCACAATCGCAAACATCTGATGATAATGGAGCTAGGAATAAAGGCAAAGTTAGGTAAGGCATTCACAACCATCCCCACAACTTTCCGGTTGAAATCTGCCAATGATCCTCCAGTACAGGACTGCATAGAAGAATATAGATTAAGTCACACTAAAGAAGTTTATTTATCTGTAGAGCAATAGATCAAGAAAACAGGAAAAACAGAGCAAATCTCGAAAACAGGAAAAAAAGAGAACCATGAATCGCCGAAAAGATTACCATTGTGTAATAAATACCATATACTCATCTTGTCCAAGAATTTGTACGCTAAAATTCAGCGACATTCTTGGTTTACCAAATCTTGTTGAAACTATATGCTTGCAAGGCCTTTGCTCTTTACCGACCATGTGGATGAAGGGGAGCATGAAGGCAAATCTGATGGTGTTGAGGAAGAAGATTCAGAAGCATCTAACACTAACAGTGGTAAGAGAAATCCTCTTCTTGATGAAATAACCTTGCGTGGTGCACCACAAGGGAAGAACAATGGTGGAACAAAGGAATGACAGTGCAAGCATTGCAAGAAAACATTCAAAAGTAGCATAACCAGAGTTCGTGCTCATCTCATTGGTCCTAAACGTGGCCAAAAGGCACAGATTTTACGCTGTAATGTGCTACAAAATGATCCCAAGAAGTGCAAAGCAATACGGGAAAATGGTAAACAAGTTGAGTAGGACTCAGAATCTTCAAAAACTGTCGCTGTGACCAGAACATATAGTTCTTGCCTAGCGCGTTTGGAATAGCAGAAAGGGATATAGCAGATTTGGAAATACTTAAGAAGTCCTCAATTTCCTAAGATGGTTATTTGGTTACAGCCATCAGAAATGCTACCAAGGGTTATAAAGGCCCTTCGTATGAGAAGGCAAGAACAACTCTCCTAGATGCAAAAGAAGAGTAGAGAATGACCTACCAGCAATCAAAAGTACATGGTAAGCTATTAAATTTATTAATCATATCAATTGATAATCAGTGCTATATAATATCTTAGTTTCTTATCTTATTTTTTCTTTCAAATAGGTTGACAGATGGTGTTTCTGTTGTGTCCGAAGGATGGACTAATATAAAAAACAAGCAACTGATCAATGTGATTGCCTCGAACAGCCGAGGTTCATGCTTCTTGTATGCAATGGTGAAAAAATTGCTGAATTTTTATTGACAGCGATTGATGAAATTGGACCATCAAATGTCCTTGAAGTAGTAACAGATAATGCATCGAATCGCAAAGCAGCAGGCAAGGAAATTGAGAAAGTAAGTGGCACTTTAATAGATAATCTATATTATATATTGTGCATATAGGTACTATCTACTGTGTAGGTAATGATTTCTTCCATCTTTTACAGGAGCATAAGCACATTTTTTGGGCCCCTTGTGTTGCTCACACCTTGAATTTAATATTCAAGGATTTTGCTGACAAATTTCCATGGATGTTAAAGACATACAAGACGGGGAAAGCTATTGTCACCTTTTTTTCATGGCCATTCTCATTGTCAAGCAATGTTCAGAAGTAATTCTCGTTTGGACTTGTCCAAGGTAAAGAAAACCAGATTTGCTTCACATTTCATTTTGCTTGACAAGCATAAGACTATGCTGAATTAGATATCTAATACTGGACCCTTATGCAGGCTATCATAGTCCAAGCAACCAATCGAACCCTATATGATTACAGGTCTGCAATCTGCACAAGGACATCAGGAGCACAGGCGTACAAAAAGAGAGATTACGAGATTTCATGTTGCATTGTTGGTTGTAGCCTTCTGTTGACACCGTTTTTTGCACGTGTCAAAATGATCAGAGTGGGCTAATCGGCAGGAGGAAAGTTACTGTATACGCTGACAGCCGATGAAAATCAGCTTGTAAAGATGGTTGCCGATAAATGGTGGTGATCGATGGAAAGGTTGATTTAGACTCGGGCGTTGCCGATAAGGTTGGGGATGTTATTGTCGATGCCGATGAAGGAAGGCTTGAAGACTACTGCCGATGAAACAGGAAGTATGCCGATGGAAAGGAGGTCGGTGAGATTTCCATCGTAATTGAGGCGGACAGGGAAATAGATAGGAGTTGATTTCCTTTTCTATATTTGTTAGAGTATGATTCATGTAAGAGTCACGTGTTTCCTTAGATATGGACTTGGTGTCCTAGTTGTATTTGGTTATGTCTCTTTAGATCAGGGTATAAATATAGATTGAGGGGCAATGTAATAAAGGATCAATCAATATCAAAACCAATTTTTACTCCTATTTGCATCTACTTACTTTTCGGCGACTTCGTCAATTTGCATATTTTTCCTTTTTACGAGTTCTCATTGATTCGGCGAGTTGCATAGCTTCAGTGCGACCTTCGGCGATTCTCGAGTTCCGTGTGAGTACCTCTTGGCCATGACTTCTGGGCGTATCGCTGTTGTCAGGACCAAATTGCTTGTATCTTCATCCTTGTCGATTAATAGGTCAAATAGACTAGCACGCTTTGGATATCGATTCGGGTATTAGCCCTTTGTGTTTGCAGATCCACTTTTGCATCAACACATCTTTTGGCACGCCCAGTGGGACCAATCAATCCGATCAATATGTTCAATTCCGAGATCGATTCAGGGAACATTATCGCGGTATCAGAAGAAGATCTTAAGGAAGAGCAGAGGCAGACTATGGAAAATGCTGTAGAAGAATACAGGCAGCTTTGTCTGAAATCGTTTAGCCTGAACAAGAGTGGACAAGTCATCCAGAAGCAAGATTTGCCGTTGCCTCGGCAGGTTACCTTTGATTCCAATCCTGGTAAACTTCAAGAGATGGTTAATTCTGCAGTAAATCATGCTTTGATTAATCATTTCAATGTGTTGTCCAATACTGTTCATAATGCTGTGGTTCGAACTCTCAAAGAAGGACAAGCGTCACCGCATTACGTTGGGCCTGCCTATCACCAACTAGAGCCGACATCTGTCAAAACTCCATCGGCTCCCTCGGCCGTTGTGGGTACAGAAGTTACTTCTCCTCCAGTATTGGCAGGTTTACCTAATATTCAATCTACACCGATACGATCAGATCCGGTACTACCAGGAGGACGAGTTCAGCTTAATACAGATCTATCGGCATCAGCTATGTCAGGCCCTGTGTCTCAGAATAGCCAAATTCCTGCTAATTGGTGAAGATATGGTATGCCTCCGGAGTCATCTGCTTTCAATCCTGGGTTACCTCAAGTGTTTGATGCAGTAGGAAAAGCTCCTATACCATCGGCTGTTTCGCCGATGGCTCAAGTGCCTCAATATGCCACAGCAACTACTGTGCAACCAACTCCAGGAGGTTTCCAGATGCCTTTGGTTCAAACACCCAATTCAAGTTCATGTCTCAAGCTGGTTATAATTATCAACAATATCAGCAAATTATCAGCCATCGGTAAGTTTTGTACCGATGAGTTCTAATAATGGTTGGTCAGGACAGTTACCTGTTCAACATACAGTTCAGCAAAATCAGCAGGTTGCAGGGATTCAACAAGGTCATATGCAAGCTGGTTTCCAGAATCAAGCATCGGCAGCTCAGCCGATGAATCCTTTCCAACAGGTTAATGGACCACAAGTAACGGCAAATATGCCAATTGCTGGAGATCGTGGGCCACAAAGATATGTGGAGGGATATCAGCAGGCACCTCCCGTAGAAATTCAGCCAGTTCGTCAGCAGGAGGCTGATGCTTTTTGGGCCGATAAGATAGCAGAAATTATGAAAGATCAGTTTGGGATAAAGCCCAAGGTCAATACTTATTCTTATCGGACTCCATACCCTCCTGCATATGATTTAATTCCTCTCCCAAATCGGTACAAGGTACCAGATTTCACTAAATTTTCTGGGCAAGATGATACATCAACAATGAAACACGTCAATCGCTTCATTATTCAATGCGGAGAGGCAGCTAGCAGAGATGAATTAAGAGTTCGATTATTTTCATCATCTTTGTCTGGATCGGCATTTACATGGTTCATTTCATTACCACCAAATTCTATTATTACTTGGGTTGATCTAGAAAAATAATTTCATAAGTATTTCTTTGCTGGAATCCATGAAAAGAAGCTTACCGATTTAGTAAAATTGAGACAGCGTAATGATGAATCGGTAGAAAGCTTTGTGTAAAGGCTACGAGATGTAAAAAATAAGTGCTACAGTCTGGTGCTGGATGATCGGCAGCTTACCGATCTGGCTTTCCAAGGGTTATTGCCACATCTTAAAGACAGATATGCTTCTCAGGAGTTTGAAAGCCTCAGTCATCTTGTGCAAAGGATCTCTGATCAAGATACTAGGGTTTTTGAACCTAAAAAGAATTGGAGTAAAAAAATATCATTTGTTGAAGTAGGAGATTCTGATTCTGATGAAGAACCAGTTATTGGCTTAGCTGAGTGGGTTAAGAATAAAAAGCCAATATTGTCCCTTTGGTCCGAAAGAACCAGAAAAGTTTACCTTTGATATCACCAAGGCCGACAAGATATTCGATCTTCTACTTCAAGAGGGCCAAATTAAGCTGTCACCTAATCATCTGATCCCATCGGCAGAAGAGTTGAAGAAGATCTTGTACTGCAAATGGCACAATGCAACTTCACACAGTACAAATGAGTGCAAGGTGTTTAGCCAACAATTACAATCGGCTATTGAATCTGGGAGAATTAAGTTTGGTACTTCCAAGGCCCAGAAGCCGATGAAAATTGATCAACACCCTTTTCCAGCAAATATGTTGGAGGCCAAAGGGAAGACCAAGGTATTGACGTCAGAGGCTGCTGAGAAAAACGCATCAGTGGATCCCCAACATCGGATAACTACCGATGATGCAAAAAGTAAGGGTTTGCTGGGAGAAAGCAATAGTTCCAAAAACCCTCCTCGACCTGGTATTGTGATTACCCATCGAAGGCAGCAGGAGGGTTGGCGTCAGCGTAAGGACCGATATCGACAACAGCAAGAAGAGAGACGTCGGGAAGAATGGTATCGGCATAAAAATCATTGGAGGTGCCCGTTTTTCATCTATTGCTGGGAAGAAGGTATTAAATTGCCAACTGTTGAAAATTGCCCTGAGTGCAATGGTTATTATGGGGTCAATCGGTCAGAAAGGAGGTTGCAACCTGGCAATCAGGGTTTATTTATCAATGAGCCGATCAGAGGCAGAGCATCAGTGCATGATCGGCTGAGGGGCAGACTTAGTGTACATGAAAGGCTTGGTAAACGCGCTAGATATTTTCCAAGGAATCAAGAGGAGCTTGAGGAGATGGCAAACGCAAGAATTCCCGATGAAGAAATATTTTACAGGGACCCTAATATACGCCGTGTAGAATCAACTGGGACCTGTTATCAGCCGGTTTGGAAGACCAAGTTTCCTCGATGGTGCCCGGAGGGTCTGACAAAGACACAGAAAAGAAGGATGCAACGTGAGCATCAGGAGGATTTATACCGAGAGGAAAATTCCTCCAATGAGAGGTCCGGTCATCAGCAGTGGCAGGTAAAACACAAAAATAAAGGTCCATCAACAGATGTTAATATGGTATTCATGTTGTCGATGGAGTTTTTGGCACTATCTGATAATGAGGAAGAAGTTATTCTCTCTGATCAAGTAGCTCAGTTGACACAAGATGCAATGATGGCTGTTTTTGAGAAACCTACTGATGACGAGAGACAACATCTTAAGGCTTTGTTTGTGAAAGGTAGAGTTGATGGGCAGCCTGTATCTAAGATACTTATCGACGGAGGGGCTGCGATTAATATTATGCCTTATGTGATGTATCGGAAACTTGGTAAGGGAGATCAAGACTTGGCCAAAACTGATATGATGTTGAAGGATTTTGAAGGTAATGTGTCACCGGCTAAAGGGGCAGTATGCGTCGAATTGACTATCGGCAGCAAAACCTTGCCGACGACGTTCTTTGTTATTAATGGCAAGGGTGCATATAATCTGCTTCTAGGGAGGGATTGGATTCATACTAATTGTTGTGTTCCTTCTACAATGCATCAATGCCTCGTACAGTGGATTGGGGATAAGATTGAGTTTGTCCCTGATGAATCTTCTTATATCATCGCATCGGCAGAATCAGATATTTATGAGCAAACTAAATGCATATCAGGAGAAGTTTGGGAAAAAGAATTCCTTAGAGTGGCTGATTATGAAATTCCACCGATCTAAGCAGTCGGTTCCGAAGAAGAGTTTTAATGGATAGGTTTGCCGATGATGGAAAATTAGATCGTGGGTTCACATCGGCAGATGATTTAGTAGAAGTAGATATTGGTAATGGCGATAGGCCAAGACCTACTTTTATTAGTGCTAAGTTAGATTCCAAGTGTAAGCAGCAAATAACTGATTTGTTAAAAAAGTATAAAGATTGTTTTGCTTGGGATTATACTGAGATGCCTGGATTAGACCGATCGATAGTTGAACATCGATTACCTATCAAATCTGGATTTCGGCCACATCAGCAGCCAGCGCGCCGATGCAACCCTAATATACTTCCTGACATTAAGGCCGAAATAACTAAATTAATTGAGGCGAAATTTATTCGGCAGTGTCGATATGCAGTGGATCTCTAATGTGGTTCCTGTTTATAAGAAAAATGGAAAACTTCGTGTTTGTATTGATTTCAGGAATCTTAACAAAGCCACACCGATGGATGGCTATGCAATGTCGATTGCTGATTTGTTGATTGATGCTGCAGCCGGACATAAAATTATCAGCTTCATGGATGGTAATGCAGGTTACAATCAAATATTCATGGCTGAAGAAGATATTCCCAAAACTGCTTTCAGATGTCCAGGTCATGTAGGGTTGTTTGAGTGGATAGTCATGATGTTTGGTTTGAAAAATGCCAGCGCTACTTATCAAAGAGCTATGAACTTTATTTTTCATGAATACATCAGCACATTAGTGGAGATCTACATTGATGATGTAGTGATTAAGTCTGGAGATATCACAAAACATATAGCCGATCTACGAAAGATACTGGAGTGCACAAGGAAGCATGGATTGAAGATGAATCCTAATAAATGTGCATTTGGTGTATCAGCAGGTCAATTCTTGGGTTTTATGGTGCATCAACGGGGCATCGAAATCAGTAGAAAGTCTATTGATACAATTAACAAGGTGGTTGCTCCTGCCAATAAAACCGAATTGCAATCTTTGATCGGTAAGATTAATTTCATTAGAAGATTTATATCTAATCTGTCGGGTAAGATCAAGGCTTTCAGTCCATTACTTAAATTGAAAGCCGATCAGGAATTTGTATGGGGAGCTGAGCAGCAGTTAGTCCTAGATGAAATTAAGAAATATTTAACAAATCCTCCAGTGCTAGTTCCACCTCAACACGGGAAACCTTTCAGGTTGTATTTGTCAACTGATGATACCGTTATCGGTTCAGCTCTTATTCAAGAATTTGAATGGAAAGAACGTGTTATTTATTATTTGAGCAGAAGATTAGTGGATGCTGAGACAAGGTATTCGACCATCGAAAAATTATGTCTGTGTTTATACTTTTCTTGTGTCAAATTAAGACATTATTTGTTATCTGCCGAATGTACGGTTATATGCAAAAACGACGTAGTCAAGTATATGCTGTCGATGCCGATATTAAATGGTAGAATCGACAAGTGTATTTTAGCATTATCAGAATTTGAACTACGTTACGAATCGACTAAGACAGTTAAGGGGCAGATTATGGCTGATTTTGTCACTCAGCATTGTAATACAGTGGACTCTCTGGAGGTTGCTCCTTAGACACTTTTCTTCGATGGGTCCACATGTGGTGAAGGAGCAGGTATCGGCATTGTGTTGATTTCACCTCAAGGAAGGAAGTATGAGTTTTCATTGCTGATTGTTGCTACATCGACAAACAATCAGGCTGAATACCAAGCCTTGATAAAAGGGTTAGAATTGCTGAAGGAGATACGTGCCGATGCTGTTGAAATCTTTGGTGATTCTATGCTAATTATAAATCAATTGGCTGGGATTTATGAATGCCGAAGTGAAGTTTTAATTTCGTATTATGAAAGATGTTTGCAATTGTTGAAAGGGTTTAGAGATTTTCGTCTTGAATATATTTCTCGACTGCATAATGAAGAGGCTAATCGACTAGCTCAGCATGCTTCAGGGTATCAGCCTATTCAGGAAGTGCTAACATCGGCGGTCGATACCGATGACTGGAGAAAGGAGATTGTCGATTATTTAAAGGATCCATATAAAAAGGTTGAAAGACGTATAAGGTTCCAAGCTACCAAGTATGTGCTCCTCGATGATGAATTATATTATCGAACTATAGATGGAGTTTTACTTAGATGTGTTAGCAGTGATGAATCGAAAAGCTTGATGGGTGAAATTCATAAAGGAGTGTGTGGAGCGCATCAATCGGCTTTCAAGATGAAGTGGATGATCAGAAGGAATGGATACTATTGGCCGACTATTCTTGAAGATTGTTTTAAGTATTTTAAAGGATGTCAGGGGTGTCAAAAGTTTGGTAATGTTCAAAGAGCGCCTGCATCGGCTATGAACCCTATAATTAAACCTTGGCCGTTCCGGGGATGGGCTATCGATCTCATCGGTCAGATTTATTCGCCATCGAGTAAAGGACATAAATTTATTCTGGTTGCTACCGATTATTTTACAAAATGGGTTGAGGCAATTACTTTAAAAAATGTGACATCGGCTAATATGATCGATTTTGTGAAAGAGCATATTGTTTACCGATTTGGTATTCCTCAAACTATCACTACCGATCAGGGTACTATGTTTACATCGGGAGAATTTGATGAGTTTGCTGTAGGTATGGGAATTAAAGTTTTAAATTCTTCTCCATATTATGCTCAAGCTAATGGTCAGGCTGAGGCTTCTAACAAAAGGATCATCAAACTCATTAAACGCAAAATTAAAGAAAATCCTAAGAGATGGCATACAGTATTAAATGAAGCCTTGTGGTCATATCGGATGTCATGTCATGGTGCAACCAAAGTAACGCCTTATCAGTTAGTATATGGACACGACGCAGTATTACCTTGGGAAATTAAAATTGGCTCTAGGCGAATACGTTCTCAATATCAGCTGACAGCCGATGATTATGATACTCTTATGAAGGATGAGTTGGAAGATGTGGCGGGTCATCGGTTAAGGGCTTTAATTAGCATCGAAGAAAATAAGAAAAGAGTAGCCAGATGGTATGACAAGAAGGTGAAGGTAAAGGAGTTTGCCGGTGGAGATCTGGTCTGTAAATTGATTTTACCGATTGAAACTAAAAGTTCAAAGTTTGGAAAGTGGTCTCCTAATTGGGAAGATCCATATCGGATAAATCAGTCTGTTCCTGGTAACGCATATATTCTAGAAACCCTCGAAGGGGTTGTGTTTCCCAGAGCATTAAATGGAAAATATTTAAAGAAAAATATTACTCTAGTATCTGGATGGATGCATAAAAGTATAAGTGCCGATAACAGTCCTATCGGCTAGAATTATACAAGGATGTCAATGTCTCATAAAGTGTCGATGCAATAGACAAGATTTACAAGTTTAACAAGGATTGGATAGCCAATATCGCACGCAGGCGAATCTGGTCGGCTTCCTTCATTTCTTTGATGTCTTCATCAGCAGCATCCTCCACAGGCTTGAGTTTTTTCTTCATGGCCAAGGCTTTGTGAGCCTGGATGTCTCTTTCTTGCTGAAGGGCCTTGATGGCATTGGGTAGCTGGCTTTCTTCTTGTTGGGCATGAGTTAAGGCTGCCTCGACTTCTTTCAATTCAGCCAATAGAGCCATCCTCTTTACCGATAAATCTAAGATTTTCTGCTTAAGTTCAGCACCCGAAGTTTGCAAGTTGCCGATGCCCTTATGCTTCTCATCGGTAATCTGTTTCAATTGTAGCATCTCTTCTTTGAGTTGAGTCTGAGCTGCTCTATCGGCAATGCGTTGAGCAGCCCGTTGATATTACAGTTGGCGGCTTTCTAAATGGGCTGCTGGGAAGAGTACTTCTTCGACATTGGCAGAGACCTGGCCACGGATTGTTTTGAAAATTGCCTTTGCGGGGTCTGAGTCATCTACCAGTTGGGCGGTATCCTGTTGTAACAAGTTCAGGAGAGCTTTCAACTTGGACTTAATTTCTGCCGATATTGTTCCCAGTGCAAGGGAAGAACTTGTTTCCTCTCCATCATCGTCAAAAACGTCAATGACAAAGGAAAATAGGCTGTTTGGGGAGTCTTGTTCCTGAGAAAAAGAAAAAGAGGTCAGTTAAGGATAAGTATGAATATTATAAATCGAATAGGTCAATCGGCTTACCTGTTTCAAGGCAATTTTCTGTACTTGGCTGGAGAAAGCAGCCTAGAGTATGCCGTGTGGAGGATCGGCTGAGCTTGCCGATGGGATATCCTCTGTGGCCTCATCGGTGGTTGGCTCTTGGGGTATGATGACAGATGGTATGTCCTGTACAGGAGGATTAACTGCTTGCTCAGTTGCATCGACTGATTCTGGCCGGATTGCAGACATTGGGGCAGATGTGGGGATCGGCATGGACTTCTGTTGTTTTGACTGTGCCTCGACATCTGTTAAGGCTTTGCGCTTTGCTTAGGCCTCAACAACGGTTGGCTGGGGGGCATCGGCACTTGTTGGTTGTGGAGCTTGGACATCTGGTATGCTTGCCGATGTACCCATTTGTTGCTGCAAAACAAGTGTAAGGTATGATATTTAACAGATAAAATGTAAAATCAAATGAATACCTCTGAAGATTTGTCAGAAGTAGTGGTGCTTGATGTCGGAGGAATTATCGATGACGATCCAGCAGCGGCTCTTACACCCTGATGATTAATGTTAATACAGTTTGTAATCGGCATGAGTAGAAATAAACAGGGTTGTTACCTTGAATGCCTTGATCAGGGTTGTAGCAGCAGCCAATGGAGTGGCCCTAGCTGTAGCCAATTTGGACTTGGAGGTGATAGTCTTGGCACGGGTCTTCTGGTGAGTCAAAGCAGCTAAGGTGGGGCGTTGTAGCCGATCGATGATATCGGGGAAACAGGCCGAAGATCGAAGGGTTTTCCACTTTTGCTCATAGATGGTGCTGGGTTGTTAACCTGTTACGAGAAAGTTAGTTACCGATATATGAAAGGAAAAAGCAGAAGGGAGTTAAAAGAAACTTACTGCGTCATTAGGAATGGCGTATTCAGGGTCGATCATGTGCCGATATGTGTGAGCAGATGTTGCAAACAGTTGTTCCCTCCACTCTCGCCACCATTGCTTATATGATTCAATGATGAAAGATACTGGCGTCCAGACGGATATATCGACATCTGTAGTATCGACATCGGGGGAGAGTCGCACTACCCTGCTCCAATCTGTTCCGCAGGTGATTGTTTCTCTGGGTTTAATCACATCGGCAAAACAAAGTTTGATTGGCAGTTGCCCAAAAGTCAATTGACGGGATACTGCCGATGGGTTGTAAAATTCATACGTGATATTGGTGTTTTTTCCGCTACCGAATGTGTTTACTGGGATTGCCCTGGGAGTAATGATGGTCATCATGAGTTCATTATCCTGATTCAGAGTGTCATCGGCAAAGTTGAAAAGAAAGGGGAATATGTTTTCTTCGTCAATATAAGGTACCCAGGCCCTATGATTATGAGAAAGACCACTGTAGAAGCTTTGGAAGAATCTGCCGATCTGGTCTTTATTGGCCTCTGTTCCAGGGAGGACAATTATGGCTTCACCAAAATTGAGGGGTGAGCGTGTTGCCGATTCCTCGTCCCCAAGCACGTGGTCTTCAGCAATTTCTCGTGGGAATTGTTGGGCAAAGAAGTCCCATTGCAAACGTTTGTGCATATGGACATTCAGCCACATGTTGATAAACCACCACGGGCCTCCTAAGTTGCCGATGGGTTCGCCAAGCAAAAGTTTCTGAGACACTTGATGAAGAAGATGATAAGTGGAGCTCAGAATGTATCGGCCAAGAGGGAACCTTACACCATTAGCCAAGAGTTCAGCCGCGGGGAGGAAGGCGTTGGTTGGTCCTACTGATCGACCACAGAAGATAAATTTTTCTAGCCACATATTCAAGAATGTGGCATGTTCCCTCTGGTTAACTGTCCCGGTTCTCTGGCATTCTTGAATGTATCTCGTCCAACCGCCGATGTTGCGGGTATTCACCCTATATTCAAATTTTCTGTTATAGATGGAGCCTTCATCGGCAGTTGAAATATCCAAGCCAGTGAGCATGTAGATATCGGCAAGTGTGGGAGTAGCTGGACCATGTCCAAACATAAAAGTGTTTGTTGTGTCTGACCAGAAGTAAGCAGCTGCAATCATCATTGACTCGTTCTTTTGCATATCGGCAATGGATAGCCTAATGCATTGGTCTAGCTTCCGTTCTGCCCAGTGTACTTACATCGACCTATTGACCCTCAAGTACCAATCTTTCCACCCTTTGGTGGTTTTGGACCAAGATCGGAATGTATCTTTCCATAAATTCAGAGAGAAATTTTAGGCTCTAAAAGGGATTCTGTTAACCTCTGCATTAATCAGATCAGTTGGATCTGGGTTGCCCATTGGTCCTAGGCATTGGACATGCGACTGATCGATTGGAATAACTAATTTGTTGCGCAGTTCCTAAGTTTAGAGGATCCGAAGAACAAAAGAAAAGAGAAAAAATTACCAACTGTATGAACTCGCAAAGACCAGAGGAATCGAGGTAAAAGGTAACGAAAGTGGAACGAACCGCAGGGACGTCGAAGTTGATTGCCATTATCTTGAGGTAGATGGGGGCACGAGCCGGAGACTCGAGGTTGACGCTGGAGAAAAGTTCTTTTTGGTTGAGGTCGCGCAGTTGTTCGTCGGAGTCGCCGCTGGAAAGAGAGAATGTCAAAGATTGGAGTCTGAGGGTAGAAGACGAGCGTTCCGGAGAAATCTATTTATAAACCGCTTGGAGTAGGGGTATTCTGGACTTATCTCTATGCCGCGCGCATGTAGATCGAGGTGGTTCAGATGGATATGGTAACTGTTCGCACGATAATCAAGGGATTGTACAGATGATTTGATGGCAAGTAATCATGACTTGGAAGAGATCTCGGTACAGGATATTTTAATTCTGAAAATGGCGGCATTATTATGTTAGGATCTTGCCGATGGATTATTGTTTCGGTATCTTAACCATAATCAGGGCAAGAGTGGTTGGCAATTGTGCGATATTTACTGAGGTGCGTGAATCAGGATTGGATTTGATTAGATTTGATAACAGATCAAGTTTTGGCTTGAAGGATGAGTTACGGTAATTGGGCGAAGGCAAACGTTATCTGGAGTAAATTTCGGAGCATTAATGGTTTTATACTCCGAAATTGGGGGGCATGTGTTGACACCGTTTTTTGCACGTGTCAAAATGATCAGAGTGGGCTAATCGGCAGGATGAAAGTTACTGTATACGCTGACAGCCGATGAAAATCAGCTTGTAAAGATGGTTGCCGATGAATGGTGGTGATCGATGGAAAGGTTGATTTAGACTCGGGCGTTGCCGATAAGGTTGAGGATGTTATTGTCGATGCCGATGAAGGAAGGCTTGAAGACTACTGCCGATGAAACAGGAAGTATGCCGATGGAAAGGAGGTCGGTGAGATTTCCATCGTAATTGAGGCGGACAGAGAAATAGATAGGAGTTGATTTCCTTTTCTATATTTGTTAGAGTACGATTCATGTAAGAGTCACGTGTTTCCTTAGATATGGACTTGGTGTCCTAGTTGTATTTGGTTATCTCTTTAGATCAGGGTATAAATATAGATTGGGGGCAATGTAATAAAGGATCAATCAATATCAAAACCAATTTTTACTCCTATTTGCATCTACTTACTTTTCGGCGACTTCGTCAATTTGCATATTTTTCCTTTTTACGAGTTCTCATTGATTCGGCGAGTTGCATAGCTTCAGTGCGACCTTCGGCGATTCTCGAGTTCCGTGTGAGTACCTCTTGGCCGTGACTTCCGGACGTATCGCTGTTGTCAGGACCAAAGTGCTCGTATCTTCATCCTTGTCGATTAACAGGTCAAATCGACTGGCACGCTTTGGATATCGATTCGGGTATTAGCCCTTTGTGTTTGCAGATCCACTTTTGCATCAACACCTTCTCCAAGGACTTATTATTTACTAGTAATTCAGTATTTTAGTAACCAGGATCCAGGATTAGAAAACTAGATAGGCTGCAGGTTGCACTGTTGTAGTCTAGCTGGAGAGTGGAGAGTTCAATACTTCAGTTATCTACTATTTTATCCCTATTATTTCAGAATTGTCTAAGTTTTAAATTTGATGAAAACTTGTGTTATTGCATTCAGTGATATCGACCAAATTAATTTAGAACATGTTCCTCGTTCCAAGAATTTAGAACATGTCCCTCGTTCCAGGATCACGTTCCTCATTTTGGGAACGCGTACCATGTTCCCGCACCACGTTCCCTGTGTTCTGGGAACTTGACTGCTAAGAGCCGATTAGAACGACTAGGACCGATTAATCAACCCCGATCAATCATCTAGCGACTAAATGTCCGACTAGACCAACTAATCAACCCCGACCGACAACTAGTCTCGATAAGGTGACTGATCAGTGGTTATACGGCTAGCTTTGGTCATACATTCTGATAACATTGCATTACATTCACGCATATATAATTAAAAATAAAGTTGAAATCAAGTATTAAGGATATTCTCACCTCAGGAATTGAGCCACCAATAAATAGATAGTGATTCCTTTGGTGGTCACAAGGATCCAGTGCAAGTATCTTCGTCCGCCTACAAATTAATCCAAAATCTTTCTCCCTCGCTAACACACAAGCTTCACTACCAAACTCGAGATCAGGTTCCAATGATGCAACTTGTAACTTTGAAGCTCCCATAGCCTTAAAGAAGGCAACTTCATAATGTTTGCTGAAGTACAATAATGTCAGATCAGATGTGGTTCCATCTAACAGGTGAGCAGTCACCTGAAAAAAAAAGATGTAAGCAATTAAGTAAACAACGCTAGCCTAAGATTAGACATGTCAACATAAAGAACAACGGAACATCGACCAAAAATCCAAGAACTAACAGAATATCGACCAGATATCCAAGAACTTATTTACCTTGGCATTGGGAGCGTAAACATTGTTATCCTCCCAATCATCTAATGATACCTTTGTGGCTATAATCCGAGAAGAAGTGACAACAATAGCAGATTGATCACTTTCATCCCACTCAATGATAATACCACTACAGCTATTGATCTCTTTGCCATCTAAAAATCAATACAAAGTAAAAAAAACTTAATTAATATAACAAAATATGGATTTGCATCTATTAATTAACAAACTAAATGAGAGAGACATTAATACCATGAGAGGAAGAAAGGCGCAGCACAGATTCAGCAACGTCTAGGACTGCATTCTTCTGCTTTAGATTATCCCAATCAGTTATATTTAGAGCACAACTGTATGGCTTAAGAGTGGGCAGTTGTTGTTGACGAGCTACACATATTACAAGAAGCGTGCATCAGAACCATATATAAACTCAACAAAAAAAAACAATTAAATAGACATGTAGGTGTAAAGGAACGAAAGAAAAATAACTGGTGGATAGGTAGATGCATGCATCAGAACCATATATAAACTCGACAAAAAACACAATTGAATAGACATGTAGGTGTAAAGGAACAAAAGAAAAATAACTGGTGGATTAGGTATAAGGAGAGAAAAAGAAGCGAACAAACCCAATTTCTTGTGGTACTTGTCAAGATCTTTGTGATAGGCATCCACAACCTCTTGATCTGAGTTGTACTCATACACTATTTCCCCGTTGCTAGTTGTTTTTTCCACGAGTAGAGGCTTGGGGCGACGGAGTGGAGAGCTATAGTCAGAGGAATCGGTATCCTTCGAACCTGTGAAGCAAATTCAATTAGGAGTATATATCATGAGTATACTATGTCCAATTCATACAGTATCTCGAAATTTGAATAAATTTATAAATTACTTATTGTTCTGAGCCTACCTTTTAATTTATATACTTAAATGCGAATATAAGATAAACAAATACATTGTGGATATCTATAACAAAAAATTCCAAGAAAGTTTATTTGGGTGGCCAGGATGAATTATGTCTTTAACTAGATCAAAAACAGACAAATAGATTTCCGTCCAGGCTAACTGAACAGCAGCACTGTTTTGGTGACTAATCCTAAACCCTATGTGGACAGCAGCACTGTTGTGGTGACCCTATCTGAACAGCAGCACTGTTGAGGTGACTAGTCCTAAACCATATCTGGACAGCAGCACAGCTTTGGTGACTAGTCCTAAACCCTATCTGGACAGCAGCACTGTTTTGGTGATGACTAGTCCTAAACCACCAATATGATTGATCATAACGAAACTAGAACCATTTGAAACATATTGATGAAAACTAACACCTCCTTGTTGACGAAATACTAAACTATCAATCACAAATCAAAAACAGAAATTCATCAAGATAACAACGCGAATTGGAGAATAATTCGAAAAGGTTCACAAAATCCTAACCTTTACCATTATTCCTTTGAGGAGAGAGGGAACAATCAGTGTTCTTCTCCAAAGCTGCAGGTGGGAACCATGATTTGGCAGCCATCCTCCTCCTCTTCGACCCCCTCCTCCTCTTCCTCTTCTTCTCAGTTCCCTCTTGCGTGTCAGGCGGTGCAGCGCGTTTTGTTGCGTGGACGGCAGTAGAAGCCGCTTCGTCTCCTGAACTCGTAGGGATGGCGATCCCCGTACCATTCTGATCCATCGTCGTCTGCCGCCGCCTACACCAGGCGCGACGGCGAGGCGAAGTGCAAGCGCGACGGTGGACTGCGGCACGATGGCGCGAGGCGGAGGCCGAGCACGGGCTGCGCGGCCGCGACGGCGAGGAGGAAAGGGCGTGGGGGGGCCGGCGCGATTGGAGAGGAGTAGGAAGGGGCGCCGGCGGAGAGCGGCCAAGCAGCGCGGGGAGGTCGCTGGCGGCGATGGAGATCGGGATGGGAAGGAGAGAAGAGCGGTGTGTGCGGTTCGGATCAATGACGGAGCCAGGAAAAAATTATAGCTGGGGCGAATTGCAACGACAAAAGAAACCAAAAGGCACCGCATTCACATCGCACCTTATTAACATACTACAATCACACAAAATTCACATACTACAATCACCCCAATTATTACAAAAACGCTGCAATCACAAATGGTATGTTCACATACCTCAAATTTGAAGAATAAACTAAAAGTTCTTGATCACTTAATCCATATACACCTTCACCCTCCTCGTGATGGACCTCCTCCTCTCCTCCCTCCATCGGAGCAGAGCAGTAGAAGCCAACAGCGCTAGGAGGCGGGCGGGGACGCCGGGCGGCGCCGGGCGGGCCTGGTGGCGAGCCGGTGTGTCGAGCGGCGGGTGGTGGCGGGCGAGTGGCCGCTCTGGCACTCCGCGTCTGTGTGGCGCGGTGCCCTGTTAGCCAGTGGGCGGCGGGCGGCGACCAACTCCTCGCGAGTCGCGACCTCGCCTAGGGCGTCGGTGCGTCGCTGCAAATTGGGGAATTGGGGAACGAATCCACCGGTTGCCAATTGGGCTTAGGGAAGCAGTGTGCGAGGTGGGCGGGCCTCTCACCTCTATTGGGCTGAACAATGTGAAGAAAAAAGCCCATCTTCCGGTTTCTTCCTCCGTGCAGCATCGCGCAGGTCGCTCTGCTCGTGCTTGCGACTCCTCGCCGCCGGGGACCTGAGTTTAAGGAAGAAGCGGGGGTCCAGGGGTCTGGGACGAGCTCGCCGGTAGCTGGGGCGGCCGCCCCACCCCGCCGCTAGGGTGGCTCCGCCAGTGGTTCGGATGAGGGTTGGGATCATTCAGCGGCCGGTTCATATCGTTTCTGGCCGTTGATCGGTTTGTGTGCGTGAAAAATACTGTTTTAGTTGAAAATTTACAATAGTTTATGATAAAGCACAGCTAAATGAATAAACTGATTAAGGACAGGTTTGTCGGGGCTCTCGCTCCTCTAAAAATGGCTTCGGCTCTGGCTTTTATGAAGGAGCAGTTTTTCTGGAGAAGCTGAAGCCGTTCTGAAAAACATTTGGCAAAATGGCTTCTTCGCACTAGACGACATAAACCTACAGCAAGGAGTCGCACGAAGCTCGTTTTTTAAGCTTCTACTACACAAAAAAAATAGCTTCAACTCTTAACCGATTTCCTATGCGAAGCTTTTTCCAAAACAGACGTTTGATCTGCAGAAGCCGAAGCTAAAACCACTGTAGCGAAAGAGCCTCTGAGGCTGCTTTGGCAGCCCAAATCCCCGTATAGGGATACCGGCGTTTTCTGTGAGCCAATTTTCCTCCGGCCAAAATTTTTACCCACTTTTATCAAAAAAAAAAATTACGCACTTTGGCAGCCCAACCAAGTTGAACCCGTCTTCTCCTAAACAATGGAACAAGCTATAATCCAAACCATAATTGTGCTCTTCGTAACTTAGCTTATTTCCCTTTCCCATACCATATACGCCATTCAAACGCCACGAGAGGCTGAGATTTGGCATTAGTTTGGTTTGGCTGACCATAGAAAAGTCGTTGTAATAGCAACTCCAACAACTTAGCTATTCTTGTTGTGATACCATTTTAGAATTTGTGTAAAAAAAATAGGCTCCAACATATGTGCTATTTGATTTTGTAAAATAAAAAGTTGGCTATCCCTTGATTCTCGGTGGCCATATATAGTCAACTATGGATGTTTGTTACCTAACTTTGTAAAATAGCAAGGTTGTTGTGGGCCTCTTCTTTTTTTGAGAAGTTTACTATTTTACAAATGTTAACACTGGATTTTGGTCGATTCTGGAGGATGACAGGTGGACCCGCATGCGGGAAGAAGGGTGTTCGGCAAACAAAACAAGCGGTCGGCTAAATGCTTGTGCAGTCGGTTACTCCAGAAGGCGGTGACTCCGTTCGGGAAAGCAGAAGATGGCAGGCGAGGCCGATCGAAAAGATGAAAGTTGTAATAATAAAGGACTCTGAGAGTTTAGAGTAAGGAATCGTAAGTTTCCAAGTTTGTTTAAAAGTTCCTTTGTAAATCGTAGTCTTCTAGGACTCGTGTTTTGTCTAGGGTATAAATATTGACCCTCGACCATTGTAATAGGGGTTCACAACCAAATCAATACAACTGGCCCCGTGCCAACTTTCGAGTCCTTTTGTCGTGTCGTCGAGTTCTTCGAGAGGAGTCATCGATCCGTCGACCTCCGTAAGTTCTGACAACCTTACTATCATGTTTAGTATCATGCGGTGGATTTAGACGTGATGCAAGTAGTCTTCAATGATCGTGCGGAGGATCTTTGCTTGACAACCAGGAAGTCTTTGCTTATGCTTGGTTTATGAGTAGATACCGTGCGGCAGGCATTTGCTCAATATGCTTAGTGAAAGCAAGATAATTATCGGCTCTATTAGATATGGCAAATCTAAATAGATTCATTAAGTTATCCAGTGTTGCATGTTTTTTAAATATTTTATATATTTATAACACACTTCTGCCCAATCTAGATTGATATTGTTCGGCTCTCTCTCTCTTATGGTTTTATTCGTGTTTCAACAATCATTGCTTTTCATATTACCTTTGCAAATAGATAGCATGCCCATAATGACTGAATGATTTTAATCTAGATTGTCACATGTCATGGGTTCATGTATGTTAATTACGTTTAAGCTTTAACGAAACCAGGTGTCGTGCGGCAGATGCAGGTTTTAGATTAGTTTAATCGTGTTTATTTGCATGTTCCTTCTTCATGGAACCCAACTCGGCTAGATTGCTGAGCTTGGTCGTGCATTAACTCATAATTAATTTCACTTGTTCAAACATGTCTTTCCATGCACATGCATTCGACAATTAGGTCTTTACGTGCATTCATCTTACGATTAGCTGAATGATTTATAAACTTGTTGGCAGACAGCTCTCTATAGCTGTATGTCGTTGTAAGTGACTTCAGGGCCGTATATATGGAACTGTCTGGTCTTACCCGACATGTTCCGGTTTGGCATTTAATTATTTTATCCCTTGTTAGTTTTCAGGTCAAACTGACTGGCACGCTTCCGGATCACGAAGCACCCGGGAACCCGATTGAAGTCACGCTTTCCGGCTTGCTGTGTGTGAGGCACAATGTGTCACATTTTGTGTCAACACACTTTTTAGCACGTCCGGTGGGACCATCTGTTAGTTCAAGATGACGTCTGAGATCAACAATGATCATGTTCTAGATGTAAGCATGATAGAATTGCCAGATAATTACAGGGATTTAGTGCTACAAGCATGTGAGCAATACCAACGGAAGTGTTTGATATCTTTTTCCAAAAACAAGAGCAATAAAGTGTTTCAAAAGCAGTCAATGCCAAGGGTTCTTCTTCCGCATCAGACTGATTACACTGAAGAGGAGGATGCTCAGAAGATGGCAGCCCTGGTCTATAAAGCCATGGGAGAAACCATGACAAACCATCACACAACTTTTCTGAATACCTTTCGGGCAATCATGATCAGTACTTTTGGTCCAATGGTTGATAAATACTTTGAAGAAAATGTTGGCCCACTCAGCGGACCGACACTTTTCAATGTTCCAAAGCATCAAGAGAAACCTATTGGAAAAGAAATAGCGTTGACTTCAAATATAGGTGGATTGACCCACACTGAAAAGCAATCACATTCCACCTATAGCCAGGTGACATTTGGTACCACGGGAGAAGTGCCACCTTCAGCTTATAGAGTTTCTCCAGCATCAAACAGGTTGCAGAAGAATATGTATGGAGATGGGTATCAAGAATTTACTGATTACAATGCTATCAATGCTGTACCAAATCCAGGGTATAGGAGTGTTTCAGGATTGCCTTCTAGAGTGCAAGTACAAGGAAATCAGGATTCAGATATTGATGTTTTGATGCACAGGATGGCTGATATGATGCAGAATCAGTTCGGCTTGAAGCCAAAAAATCAATTCTATTCATATAAGTCTCCTTATCCAGAGTGGTACAACAGAGTTGCGTTACCTCCAAGGGTGAAGCCTCCAATGGATTTGACCAAGTTTTCTAGTCAAGATGATACTAGTACCATAGAGCACATCAGTCGGTACTTAATGCAGCTTGGAGAAGCTGCTTCAGATGAAGCTTGGAGGATTCGATATTTTCCTTTGTCTCTTACAGGACCAGCTTTCACGTGGTTCACGTCTTTACCAGCTCATTCCATTGGTACGTGGGCAGAGCTAGAGCAGAAGTTTCATTCATATTTCTACACGGGTACTAATGAGAAGAAGTTGGTCGACCTCATGAATCTGAGGATGAGAACAAATGAGACACCATTGGAATATCTTCGCAGGTTTAGGGAGACCAAGAATATGTGTTATTCTCTGAATTTACCAGATGATCAACTACCTAGAATAGCTATAGCAGGAATGCTGCCGAATATCAGGGAGAAGTTGTTCGGCATGGAGTTTGATGATCTTGGCCAACTTGCACAGCGTTTAGCAGCTATGAGTAATCAGGCCCAAGGATTCAGGAGAGATAACCGCTTTCAGAAGAACAATGCCACTAATGAGGTGTATCAAGGTTTTCTGGATAAAACGACTGAGCATATTGATGAAGATGAGATAGCTGCAGCTGAGTTGAATTGGGCAAAGGAGCCTACTCAAGTTAGTCAACGTTGGTTGAAACAACAAAAGGGAACCTATGATTTTGATGTTACTAAGGCAGACAGGCTTTTTGCATTATTGATGAAGGAAGGACGCATCAAGCTGCCAGAAGGACATCCCATGCTACGTCCTGAAGGAGTGAAAGACAAAAAGTATTGTGGCTTCCATAACACTAATTCTCACTCTATCAATGATTGCCGAGTGTTCAGAATACGAATCTAGAAAGCTATCCAAGAGGGACATTTGAAGTTTGATGGCAAGATGAAAATTGATGATCAGCCTTTTCCACAAAATATGATTTCTTTCTCTGTGAATATGGTCTCTGCCAATGATCTCAAAGGTAAAGGCAAGGTGAAGGTGTTGACTTCTGATAGAGCAAAGGAAAGTGGTGCTGTTGACCCGGATCGGCAAATCACCAGTAGAGAGCTGCAGCAACGAGTTCGGTTTCAAAATAGCCGAACCGAGAAAGGTTAAACTTCCAAACCTAGAGTTACATCACGTATTTTGCTAAACAAGTGGCAGAGAGAGCAAGAGAAGGAATACTATAAGAAGCAATGGTTTATGGAAGAATGCCGGAGGTATGAAGAAGAGGTATACCGAAGGGAGCAAGAAGAATATATGACAGAACAGGAGTAGTCTCATTGGGGTTGTTCGTTCTTTAGGCATTGTTGGAATGAAGGCTTGAGGTTGCCTGTAAGAAATAATTGTCCGGAGTGTAGTGCTCAGTACTCCAAATATAGGCAATCTTGAGTCAACCGCCGTCCCGTCTATGAAAGACTTGGAACAAAGGTTCCTGAAGATGATCGGCGCCTAAAAATAGATGATTTTGAGAATCAGCAAAGGAAAAGATTTGCAAGTCAAGGTTGGATACATGATAGGGTGCATGATGAAGAAGCTGATTCCTATAGATACGTATGGCAAAAAGAATAGTGGTGTCCTCCAGGCCTGAAGAAAAGTCAGAAAAGAAGAGTTCAACGGTTGAGGAATAGGGAGTTGGAACAGGAAGTTACTGAGACAAAGCAAATATGGCGTCCTAAGAAGAAGCCTGATGGATGTGGTCCTTCGGCTGATGCTTGCATGGCTTTCTTCCTCCCATCAGAGTTTATAGCTCCCGAAAGCCAAGATGTCCAAGAAGAGGTGTACTCTGATTTTGATGAAAGTGAATGTCAGGATTTGATAGCTCATCTTGTATTAACGCAGTAGGCTGTTTTTGACAAACCAATCAAGAATCGTCACTTGAGACCACTCTATTTAAAAGGATATGTCAATGGCAAGCCTTTAACCAAGATGTTTGTTGATGGAGGGGCTGCTATCAATATCATGCCTTATACTACCTTCAGAAAGCTTGGGATGGCTAATGAAGAATTGTTGAAAACTGACATGGTGCTTAGGGACTTTGCTGGCAATCCTTCCGATACCTGAGGTGCTATCCATGTCGAGCTGACTATTGGGTCGAAAACTCTGATTACTACCTTTTTGTCATTGATGGCAAGGGGGCATATAGTCTACTCTTGGGCAGAGATTGGATCCATGCTAATTGCTGCATTCCTTCAACCATGCATCAAATTCTCATTCAATGGATTGGAGATAATGTTGAAATTGTACATGCTGATGATTCGGTGAGTGTTGCTGCCACAGAGTCTACCTACTGGAAATATGAAGGCGTTGATTGTTTCTCCGGAAAAGTGTGAAAAGAAGGTCCTGTAAATGTTTTCAGCGAGGGCCAACAGTTGATCCAAGCAGTCGGCTCTCATAGTAATTTTTAATGGGAAATCCTATCGATGGCAACAAAGGAAAGTTGGGACGTGGTTTTATGTCGGCTGATAAGTTGGAAGAAATTGATGTTGGTGATGGTTCTAAGCCAAGGCCGATGTATATTAGTGCGAAGTTAGACCCAGAATATAAATCAAAGTTGATAAATCTGTTGAAAGAGTTTAAAGATTGTTTTGCTTGGGATTACACGGAAATGCCTAGATTGGATCGTTCCATTGTTGAGCATCGATTACCCATTAAACCTGGATTTCATCCTTACAAACAACCTCCATGGAAGATATACAAAGAGGAGGTATTGGCCGATGTGAAGAAGGAGGTTGAAAGATTAATAGAAGCAAACTTCATTCGGCCATGCAAGTATGCAGAGTGGATTTCAAATATAGTACCGATATACAAGAAAAATGGAAAAATGAGAGTTTGCATAGATTTCAGAAATCTTAATAAGGCAACTCCCATGGATGGTTACTATCGATGTTTTACCACCGGCAACCCGTCACGGGGTACCCGGGACGGTGATTTGTTCGGAGGGGTATCGGCGTTTGTAGGAACTCGATGGTAAACGCAAGGAGACAATGATTTATACTGGTTCGGCACGTCGGAAAGTCACGGTGCCCTACGTCCAGTCTGGTGTGGATAGTATATTGCGCCCTGCGCTATTTGTTGTGTTGTGAGGTATGTTGTGGTTGTAAGTTCTGTCGGTTATGTGTGTCTCTGTTGTTTGATCTAGGGACCCCTGCCCTCCTTTATATAGTCCAGGAGAGGCGGGAGTCCTAGTTGGTTACAAAGTAGAGATCCTAGTAGGATTACGTGCAACTAGTCCTAGTAGGATTACATGTAGGGAATCCTAGTTAGACTAGGTCTTCTTCTCTCTTCTCCGTGGGAAACCCCATGGGTCCCGCATCGACAAGCCCCCGAGCATTTCATGGATGAGCTTCAGAAGCCTTCTTGTTCTTTTTGGTCTTCGTTGAGTTGTTGTTAATCCGTTCCATGTTCTTCTGAAGTGAAACCTTGAGATGGTCTTCTTTGTCTTTTCTTCGGCTAATGTGCACTTTTGGACAAAAGTGCACTCAGTGAGTGTAGCCCCCGAGCCTCTTGCTTGTTGGGACAAGAAGCCAGAGGGTTCCTTTAGTCTTCTTGGTTGCTCCAAGTTTTTTTTCGGTGGGTGCAATTTTTCGTAAAAATTGCACTCACTGAGTGTAGCCCCCGAGCCTCTTGCCTTTGCTTGCAAAAGTTGGAGGGTCCAGATTCTTGTCTTTAAAAAATTTTTGGGGTTATGTATCCCGTAGCCCCCGAGCCTTCTCTGAGTACTTTTCTTTAGAATAGAAATCGAATGAAGGGTCTTGATGTGTTGTCTTTGTTGTAGTCTTGAGTACTTGTATTCTTGGTCTTTCATCCTTGAATTCGAGCCCTCGGGCGTAGTTGAAGCGAATGTTGAGCCCCCAAGCTTAGTGTTTGACTAAGTCGTGATGCTCTTCCGAGTTGTTTTTATTCATCCAGGTCGTTTCTAGACTTCTCTAGTTCTTGATGTACCTCTTCCAGGTTGTTTGCACTTCGTCCAGGTTCTTTTTGAATTTGTCTTGGTACTTACAGCATCTCTTCGGGGTTGTTTTCTGATCGATCCAGGTTCTTTCTGAACTTGTATGTACCTTGTCCGGGTTGTTTTCTGATCAATCCGGGTTCTTTCTGAATTCGTCTGTACCTTGTCCGGGTTGTTTTCTGATCAATCCGGGTTCTTTCTGAATTTGTCTTGGTACTTACAGCATCTCTTTGGGGTTGTTTTCTGATCGATCCGGGTTCTTTCTGAATCTGTCGATGTTTTACCACCGGCAACCCATCACGGGGTACCCAGGACGGTGATTTGTTTGGAGGGGTATCGGCGTTTGTAGGAACTCGATGGTAAACACAGGGATACAATGATTTATACTGGTTCGGCACGCTGGAAAGTCACGGCGCCCTACGTCCAGTCTGGTGTGGATAGTATATTGTGCCCTACGCTATTTGTTGTGTTGCGAGGTATGTTGTGGTTGTGAGTTCTATCGGTTATGTGTGTCTGTCCCGATCTAGGGACCCCTGCCCTCCTTTATATAGTCCAGGAGAGGCGGGAGTCCTAGTCGGTTACAAAGTAGAGATCCTAGTAGGATTACATGTAACTAGTTCTAGTAGGATTACATGTAGGAAATCCTAGTTGGACTAGGTCTTCTTCTCTCTTCTCCGTGGGAAACCCCATGGGTCTCGTATCGACAAGCCCCCGAGCATCTCATGGATGAGCTTCAGAAGCCTTCTTGTTCTTCTTGGTCTTCATTGAGTTGTTGTAAATCCGTTCTAGGTTCTTCTTGAAGTGAAACCTTGAGATGGTCTTCTTTGTCTTTTCTTCGGCTGATGTGCACTTTTGGATAAAAGTGCACTCAGTCAGTGTAGCCCCCGAGCCTCTTGCTTTTGCTTGCAAAAGTTGGAGGGTCTAGATTCTTGTCTTCAAAAAAATTTTGGGGTTATGTATCCCGCAGCCCTCGAGCCTTCTTCGAGTACTTTTCTTTAGAATAGAAATCGGATGAAGGGTCTTGATGTGTTGTCTTTGTTGTAGTCTTGAGTACTTGTATTCTTGGTCTTTCATCCTTGAATTTGAGCCCCCGAGCATAGTTGAAGCGAATGCCGAGCCCCTGAGCTTAGTGTTTGACTAAGCCGTGATGCTCTTCCGAGTTGTTTTTATTCATCCAGGTCATTTCTAAACTTCTCTAGTTCTTGATGTACCTCTTCCAGGTTGTTTGTACTTCGTCCAGGTTCTTTCTGAATTTGTATGTATCTCATCCGGGTTGTTTTTTTTTCAATCCGGGTTCTTTCTGAAATGTTCTTCCAGGTTGTTTTTATTCATCCGGGTTCTTTCTGATCCTGTCTTGGTTCTTGCCGCACCTCTTCCAGGTTGTTTGCACTTCGTCCAGGTTCTTTCTGAATTTGTATGTACCTCATCCGGGTTGTTTTCTGATCAATCCGGGTTGTTTCTGGACTAGCTCTCAGGAGCATGTTTTCCTGATCTCATGGTATCGATGTAGCTCCCCTGCATGTTAAACATAAAAATATGTTGTAAATGACATTTCGGATATGAAGTGGGGAGCATGTCCCATATTTGAATAATCAATCAGGGGCGGGCCCCTGCATTATGAAATGCATATAAACTTTTTGTGTCTTGCTCTTGCTAGGCCATGTAAATTCCTCAGGTAGTGTCCTGTTACGTTTAAGCACTTGAATCTCGCGTGTGGTTCAGAGGTTCATTGACGTGACCATCCATTCGAGTAGACAAGCTTCACGGATTAAGGTCTGTTCTACCTGAGGACTTTAGCGACCGTTAAGAGAAGACTTAGAGCACTATGTTTGCTCACATGATGATTTTTTGTGTCTTCCCTTGCTAGGTCGGTTAATTTTCTAGGTAGTAGCCTATTACGTTTAAGCACTTGAATCTCGCGTATGGTTCAGAGGTCTATTAACGTGACCACCCGTATGGTTCAGAGGTTCTTTGACATGACCATCCGTATGGTTCAGAGGTTCATTGACGTGACCATCCATTCGAGAAAACAAGCTTCACGAATTAAGGCTTACTATCCGAGAAAATTAACAGCCGTTAAGGGAAGATGATATGGCCACATAGGCATACGAATAATATCCAGAATATATAAAAAATGAGATGTGACTTAGCTTGGTTCGTGGCCGCATTGTTGATGAAGCCGTGGCGGTCGTTGATGAAGCCGACTAGTCGGAGTCGATTCCGACTAGTTGTCGATCACGTGGAATCCGCCCTCGACTAGTTTTCTCGACGAGAGGAGTAGTCGAAATAGTTGTCCACCGGTCGCCGAGTGCTCTCACGAATTTGAAGTAGTCATCGGGGACGTTGGGGTAGTAATGCTCGCGTATGTCTTCTGTGTATGTTGAGCGAAGGTCTTGGAATCTCTTTGGTAGCTTCTTTGTTATACGTAGCAGAATTCTTTGAATTTGACAAGTCTGTTGCTGATCGGACTCGGATAGATTGCGGTGAGTTGATTGACTTGCTCTAGGAAAAAGTAGATGCAAAGGACCACCTCTGTAGACCAGGCTTGTCGTCTTGCATGTAACGGCAGAGATTAAGCGCTATGGATTTCCTAGATTTCTTTGACTTGCAGGCTGCTAGCTTGCTATAGTTTGTAGCTGCAGCGCTCGTTGATAGGCTCGCTGGAGTCAGAATCCCGTGCGAGTGCCGTGCCTAATGCGGTCATTGGGATCGAGGACCCCACATCCCGTGTCGGACAGAGTAAGATCGATCTAGATGAGACATTGGCTAGCTTCGTGATGAAACACATCTGGTTTGATGTAGTCGACGAGTTGACGTGGACGAGTTGCCCATGTAGGACGGGGATCACCATGGAGAAGTCGAGCTTCTGCGGGACGGTGCTGAAGATGCATCTTAGATAGGGCCGATGAGGGCCGCAACGAGTTGTCGACGAGGGCTGCGAATATTGATCTTGAGGTCCTGTCGCCGAGAGCGTGTTGTTGATCTTGAGGGTCGACGAGAGCTGCAGCGACTTGTCGATGAGGGCCAACAAGAGCCACAACAAATCTTTGATCTTGAGGTCCACCGAGCTCTCAAACGCAAAGCGCCGAGAACCCCTACCTGGCGCGCCAGCTGTCGATGTTTCACCACCGATAGCCTGCCACGGGGGTACCCGGGGCAGTACGTTCGGGCTTCGGCGTATGCTGAACTCGATGGTTAACGCAAGAGACAGTCGATTTATCCTGGTTCAGGCCCTCGATCGTAGATTGAGTAATAACCTTACGTCCAGACGGCGTTAGCCTTTGCGTTGGATTGATTGCAATGTGTTGTGTTGTACCATTGTTTTGTACTCGGGGTACCCGGGACGGTGATTTGTTTGGAGGGGTATCGGCGTTTGCAGGAACTCGATGGTAAACGCAGGGAGACAACGATTTATACTGGTTCGGCACGCCAGAAAATCACGGCGCCCTACGTCCAGTGTGGGGTGGATAGTATATTGCACCCTGCGCTATTTGTTGTGTTGCGAGGTATGTTGTGGTTATGTCTGTCGCTCCTGTCTCTCTTGATCTAGGGACCTCTGCCCTCCTTTATATAGTCCAGGAGAGGCGGAAGTCCTAGTTGGTTACAAAGTAGAGATCCTAGTAGGATTACGTGCAACTAGTCCTAGTAGGATTACATGTAGGGAATCCTAGTTAGACTAGGTCTTCTTCTCTCTTCTCCGTGGGAAACCCCATGGGTCCCGCATCGACAAGCCCCCGAGTATTTCATGGATGAGCTTCAGAAGCCTTCTTGTTCTTTTTGGTCTTCATTGAGTTGTTGTTAATCCATTCCATGTTCTTCTGAAGTGAAACCTTGAGATAGTCTTCTTTGTCTTTTCTTCGGCTAATGTGCACTTTTGGACAAAAGTGCACTCAGTGAGTGTAGCCCCCGAGCCTCTTGCTTGTTGGGACAAGAAGCCAAAGGGTTCCTTTAGTCTTCTTGGTTGCTCCGAGTTTTTTTTCGGTGGGTGCAATTTTTCGTAAAAATTGCACTCACTGAGTGTAGCCCCCGAGCCTCTTGCCTTTGCTTGCAAAAGTTGGAGGGTCCAGATTCTTATCTTCAAAAAATTTTTGGGGTTATGTATCCCGTAGCCCCCGAGCCTTCTCCGAGTACTTTTCTTTAGAATAGAAATCGGATGAAGGGTCTTGATGTGTTGTCTTTGTTGTAGTCTTGAGTACTTGTATTCTTGGTCTTTCATCCTTGAATTCGAGCCCCCGGGCGTAGTTGAAGCGAATGCCGAGCCCCCAAGCTTAGTGTTTGACTAAGCCGTGATGCTCTTCCGAGTTGTTTTTATTCATCCAGGTCGTTTCTAGACTTCTCTAGTTCTTGATGTACCTCTTCCAGGTTGTTTGCACTTCATCCAGGTTCTTTTTGAATTTGTCTTGGTACTTACAGCATCTCTTTGGGGTTGTTTTCTGATCGATCCGGGTTCTTTCTGAACTTGTATGTACCTTGTCCGGGTTGTTTTCTGATCAATCCGGGTTCTTTCTGAATTCGTCTGTACCTTGTCCGGGTTGTTTTCTGATCAATCCGGGTTCTTTCTGAATTTGTCTTGGTACTTACAGCATCTCTTTGGGGTTGTTTTCTGATCGATCCGGGTTCTTTCTGAACTTGTATGTACCTTGTCCGGGTTGTTTTCTGATCAATCCGGGTTCTTTCTGAATTTGTCTTGGTACTTGCAGCACCTCTTCGAGGGTTTTTTTTATCAATCCGGGTTCTTTCTGAGCTTGTCTTAGTTCATGCCGTACCTTGTCGGGGTTCTTTTTTGATCAAACCAGGTTGTTTCTGGACTAGCTCTCAGGAGCATGTTTTTCCTGATATCATGGTACGGATGTAGCTCCCCTGCATGTTAAACATAAAAATATGTTGTAAATGACATTCCGGATATGAAGTCAGGAGCATGTCCCATATTTGGATAATCAATCAGGGGCGGGCCCCGGCATTATAAAATGTATATAAACTTTTTTCGCGTCTTGCTCTTGCTAGGCCATGTAAATTCCTCAGGTAGTGTCCTGTTATGTTTAAGCACTTGAATCTCGCGTGTGGTTCAGAGGTTCATTGACGTGACCATCCGTTCGAGTAGACAAGCTTCACGGATTAAGGTCTGTTCTACCTGAGGACTTTAGCAACCGTTAAGAGAAGACTTAGAGCACTATGTTTGCTCGCATGATGATTTTTTGTGTCTTCCCTTGCTAGGTCGGTTAATTTCCTAGGTAGTAGCCTATTACGTTTAAGCACTTGAATCTCACGTATGGTTCAGAGGTCTATTGACGTGACCACCCATATGGGTTAGAGGTTCTTTGACGTGACCATCCGTATGGTTCAGAGGTTCATTGACGTGACCATCCATTCGAGAAAACAAGCTTCACGAATTAAGGCTTACTATCCGAGAAATTTAACAGCTGTTAAGGGAAGATGATATGGCCACAGAGGCATACGAATAATATCCGGAATGTATTTAAAAATTAAAGCGTCACTTAGCTTGGTTCACGGTCGAGTTGTTGATGAAGCTATGGCGGTCGTTGATGAAGCCGGGCGGTTGTTGATTCCAACTAGTTGTCGACGGTGTGAGGCCCGCTCCCGACTAGTTTTCTAGTCGAGATGAGTAGTCGGGGTAGTCGTCGGCGGACATCGCGACATGGTCGAAGTAGCCATCGGTGAGTTGCCCGTTGAAGTAGTCAAGACGAGTAGTCGAAGTAGTTGTCCGCGGGTTGCTGAGCGCTCTCGCGAAGTTAAAGTAGTCATGGCAAGTCTTATGCGGCCGTCAATCAAGTGCGCATCATAGTAGTTGGACACTGCAACTTCCAGGTTGTTGCTGAACATCTTGCGATGCGGCTGGACGTTCGGGTAGTAATGCTTGCGTTCCGGAGTTATATATCTTGAGTGTCATAGGAGTATAGGACTCCCTCGCCGTACGTGCAGGGTAGCTGTGCCATCGAGGCTCGGAACCGGCAGCACGCATCGAATAGTATGTGGCCGAGACGGATGCGACTTAGACTATCCGAGTCGATCGAAACGGCCACCGAAGCCGAGATGGATGCGACTTAGCTTGTCTGAGTCAATCGAAATGGCCACCTGTGTACGTGTATACCATATTGACAGTAACGTGCAGTCGTGCAGTGGTATGTCCCTCCATAATTTGCTTGCTTGCATCTTGTAGCACATGGCTAACTGGCTATCTAGTCGCTCGTTGGTGTTGATCTCGAGTTGATGTCAACTCGATGTAGTCGACGAGTTGGTCATGTATAACGATGGGGATCAGCATGGAGAGGCCAAGCTGCCACAGTGCCATGGGATAGCGCTGAAGTTGCAACTCAGATAGGGCCGATGAGGGCCATAGCGAGTTGTCGATGAGGGCCAACAAGAGCCACGACAAGTCTTTGATCTTGAGGTCCACCGAGCTCTCAAACGCAAAGCGCCGAGAACCCCTACCTGGCGCGCCAGCTGTCGATGTTTTACCACCGGCAACCCATCACGGGGTACCCGGGACGGTGATTTGTTCGGAGGGGTATCGGCATTTGCAGGAACTCGATGGTAAACGCAAGGAGACAATGATTTATACTGGTTCGGCACGCTGGAAAGTCATGGCGCCCTACGTCCAGTCTGGTGTGGATAGTATATTGCGCCCTGTGCTATTTGTTGTGTTGCGAGGTATGTTGTGGTTGTGAGTTCTGTCGGTTATGTGTGTCTCTATCCTTTTGATCTAGGGACCCCTGCCCTCCTTTATATAGTCCAGGAGAGGCGGGAGTCCTAGTTGGTTACAAAGTAGAGATCCTAGTAGGATTACGTGCAACTAGTCCTAGTAGGATTACATGTAGGGAATCCTAGTTAGACTAGGTCTTCTTCTCTCTTCTCCGTGGGAAACCCCATGGGTCCCGCATCGACAGTTACCCAATGCCAGTTGCCGATTTACTAGTAGATGCAGCAGCAGGTTATGAAGTCATTAGTTTTATGGATGGTAATGCTGGCTATAATCAAATTTTTATGGTAATAGAAGATATTTCAAAAACAGCTTTCAGATGTCCTGATCATATTGGTTTGTTTGAATGGATAGTCATGACGTTTGGGTTAAAGAATGCCGGTGCAACTTATCAAAGAGCTATGAACTATATTTTTCACGAGCTGATCGGCAAGATTGTAGAAATCTACATCGATGATGTAGTAGTCAAGTCTAGAAATCATGAAAGACATTTAGCCGATTTAAGAAAGACTCTGGAGTGCACAAGAAAGCATGGATTGAAGATGAATCCAAACAAATGTTCCTTTGGAGTTTCGGCTGGTGAGTTTTTGGGATTTTTAGTTCATAAAGGAGGAATTGAAGTTGGGAAAAAGAGCATGGAAGCAATAGACAAAGTTATGCCGCCAACTAATCTCACAGAATTACAATCATTGTTAGACAAAATCAACTTTGTAAGAAGATTCATATCCAATCTATCAGAGAGAGTTTTACCCTTTTCTCCTTTATTAAAGCTCAAGAAGGATCAAAAATTTGTATGGGGTGACATATAACAAAAGGCTTTTGATGAGATCAAGCAATATATGAAGGCACCACCTGTGCTGGTACCTCCACAACTTGACAAGCCTTTTAAGTTGTATGTGGCGGCCGATAGCCTAACGATAGGGTCGGCCCTTATGCAAGAATTTGAAGGAAAAGAAAGAGTCATAGCTTATCTTAGCCGAAAGCTGCTAGACCCGGAAACAAGGTATTCGGCTACAGAAAAACTTTGCTTGTGTGTGTATTACTCATGTATCAAATCTCAGCACTATTTGTTGAATGCCGAATGCGTGGTAGTTTCTAGTTTTGATGTAATCAAACATATGCTATCGATGCCAATTTTGAATGGAAGAATTGGCAAATGGATTTTAGCATTGTCAGAATTTAATTTAAGGTATGAATCGGCAAAGGCGGTAAAGGGTCAAATTATTGTCGATTTTATTACCCAACATCGGGATCTTTCTGTTGAGGCGATAAGCATGGTGCCTTGGGCCTTGTTCTTCGATGGATCATCTTGTAACAAAGGTGGTGGTGCTGGTATTCTCTTGATTTCCCCACAAGGAAAAACTTTTGAGTATGCGGTTCCTATTGAATTTCATGTTACTAATAATCAGGCAGAGTATGAAGCATTGCTTAGAGGGCTTCGGCTTCTTATAGAAGTGAAGGCCGCTGCTGTTGAAATCTTTGGGGATTCTGAGTTGGTGATTAATCAATTGAATGGTCAGTATGAATGCAAGAACAATGTGTTAAGAGAATATTATGAGGAGTGTAGAGAACTTTTGAAGAATTTTCTGGTAGTAACCTTGCATCATATCCCTAGAGAGTGCAATGAAGAAGCAAATAAGTTAGCTCAAGCTGCTTCTGGATATCAAGAGAGTCGAGAAGTTTTTGCTATAGAAGAAGGTGTTTTAAATACTGATCAAGTAGATGGTGATTGGAGACACGAAATTGCCAATTATCTGAAAGGTCTATCTCAAAAAGTTTCCCGAAAACTCAGGTACAAAGCTCTCAAATTTGTGTTTCTTGATGATCAATTATATTACAAGTCCATCGATGGAGTATTGCTAAAATGTTTAAGTCAAGAAGAGGCCAAGAAGGTGATGTATGAGGTTCACGAAGGATTATGTGGTGCACACCAGTCGGCTTATCGGATGAAGTAGATAATTAGGAGAACTGATTATTTTTGGCCGACTATGTTGGAGGATTGTTTTGAATATTACAAAGGGTGTCACAATTGTCAAAAATTCGGCAATATTCAAAAGGTTCCAGCATCTGCTATGAATCCCATAATCAAACCTTGGCTGTTCAGAGGATGGGGTATAGATTTAATTGGTCAGATCAATCCTTCTTCTAGTAAGGGACACAAATTTGTACTCTTGGCCATGGATTATTTCACCAAGTGGGTTGAAGCTATCCCTTTGAAGAAAGTAACATCAGAAAATATGATCAGTTTTGTTAAGGAACATATAATTCACAGATTCGGGATTCCTCAAACTATAACAACTGATCAAGGGACTCAGTTTACTTCTTTGGAATTCTGTGATTTTGCCAAAGATATGGGGATTAAGTTGTATAATTCTTCTCCTTATTATGCATAAGCTAATGGTCAGGCAGAAGCATCAAATAAAATTATGATTAAAATCATCCAGAAGAAGATTGATGAAAGACTAAGGAGATGGCACTTGGTTCTTAATGAAGCATTGTGGGCTTACCGAATGGCTTGTCATGGGTCCACTCGAACGTCTCCCTATGAACTGGTTTATGGGCATCATGCTGTATTACCATGGGAATTACGGTCAGGTTCAAGGCGAGTTGTGTTACAGAAAGAATTGGTAGAAGAAGATTATAAGGATCTGATGATGGATGAATTGGAAGATTTACATTTGATTCGTCTCAAGGCGTTGGAAAATATTGAGAAAAATAAAATACGCGTTGCCAAGTATTATAACAAAAGGGTTAGGCTGAAGCAATTCGCAGAAGAAGATTTGGTTTGGAAAACTATATTGCCAGTTGGAACAAAGGATAGAGCGTTCGGCAAATGGTCTCCAAATTGGGAAGGTCCTTTCCGAATAGTAGAATGTGTACCTAGCAATGCATACATATTGAAGACTTTATTTGGGGAGGAGTTTACCAGAGCTATCAATGGAAGATTTCTTAAGAAATACTACCCCAGTGTTGAGGTTGGTTCATGAATGTAGATCAGAAAAGCCGATAAAGAGAAAATCGCCTTTAGCCTAAAAATCAGATATAAGACTGAGAATAGCCGATATTGTTCATATCGCCTTTAGCACAAAATAGCCAATGCAGTTTGCATCGCCTCTAGCACAAGAATGTTTATTCAAGACTGGGTTGTTTTCAGCATTTTTCTGACAGTCGCAGGCAGAATTTTACCGAAAAAAAATCAAAGAAATAAGTATTCTTCCAAAAGACGAGATTATTCATAAAAGTCCATCCTAATACAAACTACTCCTCAAATAACTTGTTGAGGACGGACTGGAGGTTTGTGAATTCGGCAAGGGCAGCGGCATGATCATCGTAGGCCTCCAGACGCTCATCGATGTCGTCGATCTCGTCCGGGCGTCCTCCAACGAAGCCAACTGGCTGGAAGGAGTAGTCCTCGTTGGTTTGGGAGGTCATTGCCGCCAGCCCGAGAGAAGCGCTAAGGTGCACACCTTGGATGACGGTCTGATCAATACGGTCGTCCACAGCATCAAGGCGTGCCTCGGATGTCTCCCCCTGGGCATTCACCTTGTTGGCAATCTTGTTCGCCGCCGCCTTCAGATGGTCATTCTCCGCAGAAAGAGCTGGGCAGAAAAGAAAAAAAATGGATCGGCAAGCAAGGGAAGCCAGAATGATAGAACCAAATGAAGATATCAAACCGGTGATGATGTCGCAGAGTTGCTTCCGCTGGTCCTCCCATTCGGCTTGATCGATGCCGAATTTCTTGGAGATGTCGCCTAGCTCCTCCCAGGCTTCGTCCCTCTCCTGGCGAAACTTGAGCGCCTCCTCGTGAGAGTACGGATGGTGTGCATCTGCTGGTTCTGCCGGGCCCCAAGGATTGGAATGATAGGAGCTTGAAGAGCTGGAAGAGCCGGATGATGGAGTTCCCGGTTGAGCTGCTGTTGCCGGAGGAAGGAGATGATATTGGCTGGAGCTGATGACCCTTATCCTGATGAATGAGGAAGAAAAAATCGAAACTAAGAGATGAACAAGAAAATTGCAAGGGGGCAAAAAGCCGAATCGTACCCACGACGCCGGCAGCGCGATGCTCTGCTTTCTTCAGCCTCCCCGTCGGCAGGACGCTTGCCACGGTCGCCATTGTTCGCCATTTGCTTTGGTGGAGGTTAGGGTTTTTCTTCTGTAATGAATCGGACGAAGGAAGTGGAGGAGACGGATGTGAGAACGCTAAAGCGAAGATAGCGATAAAGGCTAACGGAAGGGTCTATTTATAAGCCGGAGCGAAGAGTCGTGGCGAATTCTACGGAATCGTGGGGCGAGAATGCCGAGCGGTGGAGTAGGGTTTTTCCCTTTCAGCTGGACCGCTACTAGGCTGGGCCAGGCATGGGTTCAATCGGACGTCGCTCGACTGTCTCCCTGATTTGTTGGAGTCAGCATTGTTCGGCTATACCCTCACAACATTTAAATTAGGATTCGTTCGGCTATTGGAAGAATGGAGACAATCGGCTACATTCTAATCGAGTAATTTAAGGGAAAATGGCCGATTGCTTTTGTCGAATGAATAAAAATAAGTAAACATAAAGTTGGTTGATCAAGGGAAAGAGGATATCACACTTAAGTTTATTACAAACCCAATGTCTACTTGTTCAGAAGATGATTGATTGCCTCTATGGCTTCAGTCCTGATTCGGCTAACATTATCTAGCACTTTTTGATCTTCATCTTCAGAACTCTGGATGCTGGATAGCTTGGTTTTGATTTGCTGGTCTTCTTTGATGGTCGAAGTTATCTTTAGTGAAGCTGCTTCTATGTCCTTCGGCAAATTAGCTATATGGGCCCTGTGAGACTGAATTTTGGCATTCAGTTCGGCTAGTTGAGCTTCCAGTATGCTTTTTTCATCCTCCATGGCTTTCAGTTCAGGCTCCAAGGTTGTCAAGGAATTTCTTGTAGTCTGGAATTTCCGTCGATCTCCGTAAGTTCCGACAACCTTGCTATCATGTTTAGTATCATGCGGTGAATTTAGACGTGATGCAAGTAGTCTTGTTTGTCTTCAATGATCGTGCGGCGGATCTTTGCTTGACAACCAGGAAGTCTTTGCTTATGCTTGGTTTATGAGTAGATACCGTGCGGCAGGCGTTTGCTCAATATGCTTAGTGAAAGCAAGATAGTTATCGGCTCTATTAGATATGGCAAATCTAAATAGATTCATTAAGTTATCCAGTGTTGCATGTTTTTAAATATTTTATATATTTGTAACACACTTCTGCCCAATCTAGATTGATATTGTTCGGCTCTCTCTCTCTTATGGTTTTATTTGTGTTTCAACAATCATTGCTTTTCATATTATCTTTGCAAATAGATAGCATGCCCATAATGACTGAATGATTTTAATCTAGATTGTCACATGTCGCGGGTTCATATATGTTAATTACGTTTAAGTTTAACGAAACCAGGTGTCGTGCGGCAGATGCAGGTTTTAGATTAGTTTAATCGTGTTTATTTGTATGTTCCTTCTTCATGGAACCCAACTCGGCTGGATTGCTGAGCTTGGTTGTGCATTAACTCATAATTAATTTTACTTGTTCAAACATGTCTTCCCATGCACATGCATTTGGCAATCAGGTCTTTACGTGCATTCATCTTACGATTAGCTGAATGGTTTATAAACTTGTTGGCAGATAGCTCTCTATAGCTGTATGTCGTTGTAAGTGGCTTCAGGGCCGTATATATGGAACTGTCCGGTCTTACCCGACATGTTCCGGTTTGGCATTTAATTATTTTATCCCTTGTTAGTTTTCAGGTCAAACTGACTGGCACGCTTCCGGATCACGAAGCACCCGGGAACCCGATTGAAGCCACGCTTTTCGGCTTGCTGTGTGTGAGGCACAATGTGTCACATTTTGTGTCAACAACAAAATGGCTAAACAATGAAATTTAGCTATTAATTTTAGCTAAGCTATTAGAGTTGCTCTAAGTTATAAGCTATGGAAAAACCATTGTAAGTTGTAGTGCGTGTTATGAGTGTTTACGTTGTACAGTATAATTATGTTATGAAAAAGTTGTTTTTGGTTGGGACAACTATAAAAACCTACCTATCTGTATTGAAACAGCTACGAACATCTCCATATAGTCATACGAAAATAGAATCTAATGTACTGTGAAAATTATAGTAACATTTTCTTTTGCATAAATATTCAATAAAAGCCCAACCAACGGCTATACTGATGGGAGTGATGGCCCGCGATTCTGTCCATCGAAAACGGCATGGAAAGCGGGGATTGTTACTCCGTATGTGCCCGAATAAATCAATTGAATCCACGGTTAAACTTTTTAAAATTTAATTAACTTTATATTAAAAAATAACAATATCTATAAAATAAAATAAACACATTATAAAAATATATTCTATGATAAATTTAATGATATTAATTTGATACTACAAATCTTAACGAATTTTTTTTAGAAATTCAATCAAAAATAGTTACATGTTAGCGCACTAGAAGGCGGAGCCCTCCTCCAACCCTGATGTGTCCTACTTGGCAGAGAGCCAGAGACAGAAGCCAACCCGCGGCCGGCCGTAGTCTATGTAAAAGTCGGCGGCGCTCCCTCGTGCTCGCCGCCGCCGCACTATCGACCGCTAGCGCCACCGCATCACCCACCCACTGGGAGTCGTCGCGCGATGGAGGCGGCGCGCCGCGCCAATGAGGCCGGCAACAACGCCTACTGCAAGTCCTCGGTCGAGGCGGCCGTGGAGCACAACACCCTCGGCGCGCTCCTTGACCCCAGGGACATCACCTTCCTCATCAACCGCGCCGCCGCCTACTTCCGCATTGGCAAGGTCTCTCCCGGTTCGCGTCCCCCCCCCCCCCCCCCCCCCCCCCCTCCATTCCCTCTATGATTCTATCCCATACCCTCGCTGCGAGCCGCCGGCCGCTAACGCTTTGGGACATGGTCAGTACGAGGAGTGCGCGAGGGACTGCGACGAGGCCGTGAAGCGCGGCAGGGAGCTCAGCTCCGGCAGCGAGCTCGTCGCTGTTTCAGAAGGCGTCGGCGCTGCTCGAGCTCGCGTGCTGCGCAGCGGATTACACGCCGGCGATAAGGGCCCTCAAGCTGTCGCTGGCCGAAAATTACAGCGAGGAGACGCTCGAGAAGCTCAACGAAGCGGAGAGAGTGAGGAAGGAGGTTGAGGAACAGGAGCGATTGGATCAGGAAGCCGCCAACCAATACCGCGAGAAAGGTTTGGATCTTGCTCGATTACAGCACTATTGAAATGTGAGATTGGGCAATGTTTCTTTGAGGAAGTCGGGAGGGGAGGCCCCTACGTAATTTAAATTAAAATTAAAATGAAAAGCAAAGCTGTACATATGCAAAGCCAAGGCGGCAAAGAACGAAAAAGACAAGGACCACAAGAGAAAGAGAAAAGGAAACAAGAAGAAGGAAAAGAAATTAGAAACTAAAGAAAAATAAAATAAAAGAAGACTCTATCTCTTCTCAATCTGTTGATATCTTATCTCCTTGATTCTTTCTTTGTTCTGCATTCTCTTATATCAATCACAAAGGAAACACACATTTTGGTCAACAATGAAATACTCTTAGAAATTTCCATTTAGTACTTTTGTGTGTATATAGTATGGGGATTTCCATGCGAAAGAAGGCAGAGCACAAAAGAAAGAAAGGGACGAGTAGATACTTCTCCTAGTAATCTGTGTTTTTTAAGCATCATGTATCCAATTCCTAAGTACTAGTTGTATGCCATACAATGATGCAATTGGCCCTTACTATGAAATGCTTCAGGCAATGAATTTTTCAGGCAGAAGAAATACCATGAAGCAGCAATACACTACACGCGAGCTACGAAAATGAACTCAAAGGATCCAAGAGTAAGCATATTCATTGTTCCCCTGATTTTCCTTCTCAAGTAAAGGCAACTCCAGATCCTTAGTAAAGTAGTACTATCTTCAGTCAAATATAGATGAAGTTTCAGGCAAGAAAACAAGAAGAAAATAAGCTAACTCCCCCATGTCTGAATGTCAAGTAAATATGACCGGTGGTGGTACCTCTTTTGAAATTTGTAAAATTTTTGGTAAATTAAAATCTTACATTGGTAAAACGTCATCTATGATCGGTCATATCTGGCATGCATTGTTCGCTGTAAAGACATGCTCTGGAACTGACCCATTTGTTCTTTGGCACTCCTGGTTGTAGCAATTCATTTAATTTATGATTGATCTTACAGGCATTTAGCAACAGAGCTCTATGCCACATCCATCTGGGAGCCTTTCCTCAAGGTCTTGAGGATGCAGAGAAATGTATTGAACTAGATCCAAATTTTCTAAAGGGCTATGTGTGTAAAGCTAAAGTCCAGTTCCTGATGGAAAGTTATGAAAATGCTTTGGCAACTTACCTAGAGGGCTTGAAGTGTGACCCAAATAATCTGGAGGTTCTTGATGGCTTAAGAAGGTAGCTTTCCAGTTCTCATCTAGTCTTCTTGAGTCATGGCGTGATTTAAATTGACATTGTATTTGATTGAATTAGATGTGCAGCATGCGTTAAGGGGTCTAATGCAGGTGATGTTGTGCTTGAGGATTTGAAATATGTTGACATTGAGGAACTGAAAGATTTCATGGTATGTCTAATAATAAAACCAATACTAAAAAGAAAATTCAGGATTACCATTTGAAAGATTTCATGCGTTTGTAGTCATCTCTCACACACTGTCACTGCCACAGTAACATTTATTCTTGGCATTTGAGTTGGTGTTTTGCATGCATACAGCGACGGAGGCAGTGGTGGGGCTGGGGGGCTCTAGCCCCCCTACCGATCCTGGGCACGTGGAGCCCCTCTAAGTCATCTCTTAAAATTTTATGCATATATGTATTAGGTAGGTGGGGCTAAGGTTAAGAGAAGATAAAAAAACCTCTATTCTTTTGTTCAGCCTCTCCTAAATTTTTTTCTAGCTTCGTCCCTGCATGCATAAACAATATTTCTTTTATTTCCGAAGGAACACATTTTATATGAAGTAGAGCAAGAGAACTAAAATTGATGAAAAGCGAGCCGAATGGCCATCGAAACTTCGAAAGTCAATCAACCCCTATCCTGCATGCCATGCCATCGTGAACAATCGCCCATTCAGCCTGACTCAAGGTCTTGGGTCTATATCTCCGTTGTTTATCTTCTCCAGTCGTACCACGCCTTACCCTTTTCTCTTCCTTCACCTCTGGCAGCTAGCTGAACAAGTGACCTCAGTCTCACCGTCGGTGCTGGCTGATGCAGGTTTGAATCTACATCGGTATTAACAAAATACTGCCATTAACATACAGACATACAGTGTTCTCCATATCCTTCCCCTTTTTGTGTCCATATACTGTGCATGTGCTTGTTCAGACTGCCGGCTGCAGCGGCTGATGATCTTAATTCCATGTGTTGCAATTTAATTTAGTAAAACGTTAAATCCTTGACAGCATATTCATAAATCCACAATCTAGATTAATATTTAATTCTAATCAAAATTTTACCTTTTCAAGATTAAAGGTTATGTTTTTTTTAAAGTCGAATCCATGCGCAAGGTCATCCTCTGACACATCATGTAGGTCGCCTTATGCGTGCACGACTTAATTTAGGGACTTATGGGCCAAGTCGTTGGCAGGAGCAGCTTGCCCCCAGGGATTCTGAGATGGATTTTGTCCTTGAAGGCCAAGGTGAAACTGATCCTCCTGCAACTCAAAATCAGCTTGGACAGATTGCTTCCTCTCAGCTGGACAAGAATCAGCGGTGAATATGCTGTGAGGGCGCGAGGCAGCGGTGAGATTGCGTGTCTCCGTGGCATGGCATATTGGCATGGCAATGCATCGCGCCGGCCCATCCTTGTTTTTGATTCGAATGCTCCTTCGTTGAACGACGATTTGGCAGTGGCCAATGGCTTGCTGAGTGAGGTTAATGTTACTTTTACAGCGCCCTAGTTCTCTCAGACGGATGCCACGTGCAGATGAGGTAGCAATTGCAAACATTGGCTAACCACCACGCAACACCACCATCCGATATAGACGAACATTGTTGTATCTTGTCTATCTACAAGAGTTTAAGTCCCAACTCCCAAGTGCCCAGCATACCTAGCGAATGATGTCAATGAGAAGGCTAGCTGATGCTGGTAAGTAAGAGTCCTCAGGAGTCAGGACTCCAGAAACAACACGTGGCTAAAAGGTAAGATAGGGATGACCACGACGGCGCTGACATCCATGACGGCGAGCAGGAAAGCGATGGTGGATGGCATAGCTACGTTGGGATTGCCCTGACCGCCGATCCAAACCCTAGTGAAAATAGTCTGACGGGGAATAGGATTGTTTGGTTCAGGGCAGATCGAATGCACGACGACCACGCATTCCGCTTCCTCGGCAACTTCGCATTCCAGGCGCTCTAGGCTTTCGCCAGCGAGCGGTGGATCAGGTAGGGGTTGCAAAGGTAATCGTATCGGAGGACGTAGTAGATGGAGATGGGACGGAGGAGGATGACGGCGAATGGAAATTCGTCGGTGACCGGCCTACACCGGATCCTATGGCGGACCTCCGTCCCATGGGAGCGAAGTCTAAATTTTGGGCGTCGATGGATGATGATTCCGATGATGAAGTCGCAACTCAATCGCCATATACGCCGGATCTGGTTAGACATGCAGCCGTTCATGGTTTTACCAAGGAACGTCTGTGTGAAGCGGAGTTAGCTTTGCAAGATTCCTCGGTACGGCGGCGAGTAGAGGCGACAACATCTCTGGTGACGACGAACTCCAAGGTCCAGCTTGTTCGTAACATAATGAGGGCCTTGATAGACGTTCGCCGGCCGGCTGTATCACCATGGCTGAGCAAGTTGCCGCGACCAAGGGAATCACCAGCGCTGACTCTTGGTGATTGTTTGGTTAAGGTCAGGGGCGGAAGGAAAACTCTCGCTGAGGCCTTACGACCTTCACCGGAAACGACGACGAAAGAATCGGTCAAGCACGGCGGTGACCATCGAACAGAAATTCAAACACGACGCGTACTCGACTGAAAGGGGCTAGAGGGGGTGAATAACCCTAGACAAAAATAACCGAGAACCGAACCGAAATAACCGAAACCGAAACCAAATTAACCAAAACCGAAAATTTTGGTTCCTAGTTTGGTTCCCAGTTCTCAGGAACCGAAATAATATCGGGTAATTCGGTTCCGGACCTCGGTTAACCGAACAGAACCGATGAACCGAATCTGTACATATTGGCCCAATAGCAAAAGAACCGAACTGTATGGCTGATGTAATGTATGGCTCGGTTTTCATTTTTCTCCTTTTCTTCCCTTCTGTTTCGCTGATGTAATGTATGGCTCGGTTAGTTCGGTTCTAACCGAAACCGAACCGAACTAACCGAGACCGAATTTCCTTAGTTCCAAGTTTTCTAGCTAACCGATCGGTTCCAATTTTATGCTAACCGAATTTTATAAAGAACCGAGGAACCAAACCGAACGGTTTCGGTTAACCGAATGCCCAGGGTGACAGCTGAATAGCTTATTAAAAATTTCTACAACAACACTAAGACAAATGATTAGTCAATAAAATGGCGAAGCGAATTTTGCGCTAGCACTATACTTGGGGTTGCAAGCCACCTATCCAATTCTATTTTCGATGATCTCTAGTATATCACAACAAGGCTATGTCTCTAATATACACCTATGTGATCAATCTAGCAATGGTGATACAATTAAGTACTACACTATCTAGTCTTGACTACCACAAGCTTTATACAAATAAATGTATAATGAAATACAAGAGAGTGGTAGAGAGGTATACCGCCGTGGCAAGTGATCCATATATGAATACCAATGAATACCAAGGAGACAACCAAGACACAATGATTTATCCCGAGGTTCACTTGCTTGCCGGCAAGCTAGTCCCCGTTATGGCGATACACTCATTTGGAGGTTCACGCGCTAAGTGGCATCACACGCCAAACCCTCAATAGGGTGCCGCACAACCAACACAAGATAAGGATCACACAAGCCACGAGCAATCCACTAAAGTATCTTTTACCTCTCCGCCGGGGAAATGTCAAGAATCCCTCGCAATCATCACGATCGGAGCCGGAGACAATCACCAACCTCCGCCCGACGATCCTCGCTTCTCCAAGCCATCTAGGTGGCGGCAACCACCAAGAATAACAAGCCAAACCCACAGCGAAACACGAATACCAAGTGTCTCTAGATGCAAACACTCAAGCAATGCACTTGGATTCTCTCACAGTCTCACAAAGATGATGAATCAATGATGGAGATGAGTGGGGGGCTTTAGTTAAGCTCACGAGGTTGCTATGTCAATGCAAATGGCCAAGAGAGTGAGCTTGAGCCGGCCATGGAGCTTAAATAGAGAGCCCCCACGAATAGAGCCGTTGGCTCTCCGTTTCCTGAAAAATCGGGGCGACCGAACGCGCCGGTCAGATTGACCGGACGCAGGACCCCAGCGTCCGGTCCTTAGATTTTCGCCATGTGTCCCCGCCTTCAAATGCTGATCGTCCGATCTCAATGATCATCAATGCACTTAAGTTGTGACCGGACGCATTGCTCAAAGTGACCGGACGCTCCATCATTGGAGTCCGATCGTTTCCAGTAAGGCACCAGAGCCGGTTTTTTACAACCGGACGCGTCCGATCATAGGCGACTGGACGCGGACCAGAGTCTGGTCCTTACTGGCTTGTTCATATGTTTTTGTCAGCTTACGTCATCACCTGGCCAGACGCACCCCCTACGCGTCTGGTCCTTCTCACTTCTCAACGTCTGGTCAAAGGACCGACGGCGGCCTTCACTGCTCACCACTGACCGGACGCAGGGTCAGAGTTCGATCACTGCCCAAGGCAAAGTCCGGTCAATACGAAATAGCTCCTTTTGATCCCAAACTTCACCACCCTTGATCAAATGTGTCAACCACCAAGTGTATCACCTTGTGCACGTGTGTTAGCATATTTTCACAAACATTTTTAAGGGGGTTAGCTCTCCACTAGATCCTAAATGCATATACAATGAGTTAGAGCATCTAGTGGTAGTTTGATAACCGCATTTCGATACGAGTTTCATCCCTCTTAATAGTACGACTATCGATCCTAAATATGATCACACTCGCTAAGTGTCTCGATCACCAAAACAAAAAAACCCCTATCAAGTTTCACCTTTGCCTTGAGCTTTTTGTTTTCCTCTTTCTTCTTTTCCAAGTCCAAGCACTTGATCATCACCATGGTCACACCATCATCATGATCTTCATTGTTGCTTCATCACTTGGAGTAGTGCTACCTATCTAATGACTACTTAGATAAACTAGGTTAGCACTTAGGGTTTCGTCAGTTCACCAAAACCAAACTAGAGCTTTCATTGACCCGGTCACCGTGCTGCACTCCCGATCCGTAATCACCGTGGGGACGGGTGGGCCTTCTAACGAAGCCCAACGTGGGCCCTACGCACTGATAGGTCACGGACGCAGCGGATGCTGTGGAGGAAAGCTAGCGGAGAGATTCCTTCGCGCAGCTTGTGATCTAGACGTGATCAACGCAAAAACCCTAGCCACCACTCGATACATGTTTTCTCCATCGTATGCGCAAGCATTGAGTGCAGGCATGGTGACAACGGGAGCGGGAGGTGCTAGATTCGGCGACAATGGCGTTGACGGCGCAGGCGGCGGAGGAAGGGGATATGGTGCCGGTCGCGATGGTCACTACGTGAAAAATGGTTTGTAGCAACAGGATAAATTTTTTGTAGGGGCGGCTGGTGATGGAGCCGCCCTACAGTGGAGTTCTCGGGAGCCACGACACCAGCCGCCCCTACAAATAAAATAGTAGGGGCGGCTGGTGATACGAGCTGCCCCTACAAATGGGTGAGATTTGTAGGGTCGGCTCACTCACCAGTCGCCCCCAGTGTTACGATTTGTAGGGGCGGCTCAATCACCAGCCACCCCAACAAATGCCGCCGCCGCTCCAAACCTGGACTTGGGCCTCACTTTCCCGCAGGCCTGTTAAGGCTGTCGACGATCTAAGCCCTTGATCTAAATCCAACGGCCGAAGTTCGCCCCACCAGGAACAAAACCACCCGCCAGACTTCCCAAACCCCAAACCCTAAGGTTTCATTCTCGTTCTCTCTCTCTCACACACACACACACCCGACGACGCTCTCTCTCTCTCCCTCACTCGCCCACCTCTCTCTCTCTCTCCCCCCTCTGATGCCTCCCTCTCTCGGTGCCGCGGTGGCGGCGCTCAGGGCGGTGGCGCTTGCCCACCTTCCCTCCGTGGCGACGGCACCTAGGACGGCCCCAACCGGTGGTGGTGGCGTGCGGGGCGTCCCATGGGGCGGCCACCACCCCTAGCGGCAGCGCGCGTGATGGCCCGTACTGGTGGCGGCGGCATGCGTGGTGCCCCCCAATAGTGGATCTAGGGCATGGCGCCCCCCGGCGGTGGATCCAGGGCGGTCGCGCCCCCCGGCGGTGGATCCAGGGCGTGGAGGCCCACCGCTAGCCGCGGCGCGTGGCTGCCCCCGGCGCAGCCTGCTCCCTGCGGTCCTCGCAACGACTCAGATCTGGGGCGACGAGATAGGGTTCGTGTTTTCTTCTTCGATTCCTCCCTTTTTCTCTGTCAATCTGGTCAAGTTAGTTGTATGGTGATGTAATCTGCCTGTGGTTTCGTATTTTTCCACTGAATTGTTCTGTATTTTCGATTTCCCTTTGGATGTGTAGCTCTGATTTCGTTGTTGTTCTATCTCTGCAGGTAGTGGTTTGTTAATCTGTGACCTAATGCCTGTGTATGTTCACTGTAAAGCTAGGATAAGAAGTATAACTATCTTTGGAACTTCAAAGACTATCTCGACTCGGTGAGATCCGAGGAGGTTCCGTCGAGATCTGAGGAGCAATAAAAACCTTGCTAATGATTGCCTACTCATTTCACCTTGCTAATGATTTTTAGTATCACGGCTCAGTTCATGGTAACCTTGAATCTTTTATTCTATTTTTTACTTCTACCAACCAAGTCCTGAACTACAAGCAAGCTACAGTATGAGATATATGTGATGAGCCTACTGTGTATGTGTTGCTAGTGCTTAGTAGCTTCTGTATTGATCTAGTAATACTTCTCTTGATCAATGTGACATGCTAGATCTGTGTGATGAGCCTACTGTGTATGTGCTGGTGCTTCCATGTCAGGTCTATTACTTAAATATTGCTGGGGTATGCACCAGTGTGATGAATAAAAGAAAATGAAGTTCACATGTGGATAACTAAAATAGATATCATCTAGTATTGGTCAAATGGACCTTCAACTGCAGGATTTGTACTTCCCAGTCCTTTCATTTTGTCATTTTGTTTTGCTATTCAACTTATTCACATGCAGCAGGGTGACTGGATCATCTGCAGATGAGAGACTCCATGGTAGAAGTAGAGTTGCATTGGAAAACAAGAACTATCAGAATCAAGCCATATGTTGAGGTGCTGGTGCTGGTCTCATTTCAAGACTGAATAGTCGTGTAGCATGTTGGTTGTTCATCTTTTGAAGTGTTTGCCTGTGCATACACTTAGGTTGATACTAACCTTTGGCTAGTTCTTAGTGGTGTGGATGTTGAGCGCTTTAGCTAGTACTAAATAGGTGCTAAATGTTTTGGACATCTTATATGTATTTACGTTGATGCAAACAAGACATCTTTGTATGTAATGGATTTATGTGACTAATCTATCTGTCTATATATCCATGAGTAGTATATATGTTCTGGTCAGATTTGAATTTTATATATATATATATATATATATATGTGTATATATATATATATATATATATATATATATATATATATATATATATATATATATATATATATATATATGTTCTGGTCGAATTTGAATTGTAAATTTGATTTTTTTTGATGAAAAAATGTATCGTAGGGGCGGCTGGACTGTAGCCGCCTCTACAAATCGATTGTGTAGGGGCGGCTGACGGTCTGGAAACCACCCCTATAAATACATGATTTGTAGAGACGGTATGGTAGAGGCGGAGGACCGAACCACCCCTACAAATGTACTGTAGCCGCTGAAAATCATATCTGATGTAGTGAGTGGGCGCACAAGCGGCCACAGCGTTGGGTATGGCTACGACGACGGCGCAAACTACAACGGCTCACGTTTCAACCCAACCTCGGCACTCACCCGCCGCACTACGGTCCTGGGTGGGAGTACGATAGAGGACGAAGAGGTCGGCATGGCGGCGGCAACAGTGCTCGAGGATGGAACGGAGGATTTCGTCATGGTCGTTTTCAACGGAACAACTAGCAGCGGTTTGCACCACAAGGACCGCCACAGCAGCAGGCGCAAATCCCTCAGGTGACGAACCAACAGTTCACACAACAGGTGCCAAACCAGCAGTTCACGCAGCAGGCTCCTCAAGTTCTTCAGACCTCTCCGGGCACAGTGGCTCAGGCATCAGCATCACAGCCTGGGCAAGGGCTGCAGCAACACCAATCGGTGGGTGTTGAGCAACAGCAGATGACAGGGAAAGGAACAGCGGGACTTGAGTCTAGCGTGGCCAAGATAGACAAGCAACCAAGTCAAATCTTGCACGGTTCTTCATCAGCTGCTGGTACAGTGGGTGCACTAGTTGAGAACTCGGTAATTGCTATGACTGGGGCTGGTGTTGCAGATGGGAATCAAAAGACAGTCACGGCCAAGATATGTAGACGATGTGGTGTCAAGGGTCATTTGATGTCCGAGTGCACAACGACAGTTTTCTGTGAAATTTGCAAAAGCACTGACCATGCCTTAGTCGGTGTCCGATTCCCAAGCAGCCAAAACCAGTAGCTCAGTTGATTGGTCAGGCAGCGGATGCACTTGCTGGTTTTAACATTCCACATGCTCCAATTCAACCAACCAAGAGAGATTCCAGATTGGCACTTGTATCAACTTCTGGCAAAAATTTGACGGAGGAGGTAGTGGCTTTTTTGCGTGTACTGGTTTCAGATACTTTCAATTGGGAAGTAAAATGGCTTAGTGATTTTGAGTTCAAAGTTCTTTGTCCTTCAAAGGGAGATCTCACAAAGATGACAAAGTTCAATGCCGAAATGAAAGAAGGTGTCACCCTCAAATTCCAAGAGTTTAAGGAAGATGAAGAGTACTTTGGACATGCTTTACCTGTGGTCTGGATGCGAGTTATGAATCTACCATCGATCTTGAGAGAATATGTCATCTTGTGGGCACTTGGAACTCTTTTCGGTGTCACTCAAGATGTTGACATGGTGACTACTAGAGCGAATGGTTTCGGGTGCTTTGCAGTCACAGTGCTAGAACCCGAAGCAATCCCAACCAAGCTTGATGTCATCACCGGGAATAGATATTTTCAATTGATTTTCCAAGTTGAGCCGTATCTACCAAATGTTGGGCTGCGGAGTATTTGGAACAATCAGAATGGTGGGAATGAAGACCATGGCAATGGGGCAGCGAAGGATGCAGAGATGAAGGAAACAAAAAATAATGAGGGTACCTCGCTCTCAAGCGCAACTGTGGGAAATGTAGCCAACATGAGTTTAAGTGGAAAAGAGAGCATAGCACCTGATGCACAAATGGATATTGATCTTTCGGAGGATGATTTGCTCGGTGAAGAAAATGACCTCAGTGAAGCAGCACGTGACTTTGTGGGAGTTAAAAAGGGTCACTCGGTGGAGGTTAGGACTGCACGGCACTTTCTTCGTCAGCACCAGCACGCATGCTGCAGCGATCCTCGCAGCTACCTGGGTCGGGCGGGAAGGTCACCTCTCAGGGCTTCACACCGCAGCCCACTTTGGAGATGACGTCGCAGACCGGGAGTGATCAAAACCTGGGGAAGTTGTCCATGTCAACTACTGTGGGCGCAACTCCTGATCCTCAGGAAAATTCCAAGCAGCCATTTATAGTAAATGATGACGATCAGATGGAGGCTTCGGTGGGACAGTTTATTGGGGCAACAGAAGGAGAAGTTGCAGATGGTGCACAACACCTTGGTGCGCTTCTCGATGCCATGATCGAGGTCGGGGTCAAAGCTGATGGGGTTTCAAAAAAAAGAATGGGGGAAGTGTGATGACAATGGCGGTTCTGGCAGACGGAGAGCTTACTCCAGTGTGGCGTAGCAAGCGCAATGCAGACGTGGCTCATGTAGGCTCTCTTGAGAAGGCAGAAAAAACAGTTGCCGTCAAGAATCTCGAGGAAACCCAAGGTAAGCTGATTATAAATTCAGTTTGTGCATTTTCTAACATTCATATTGAACAAAACTTAGGGGGAGTGGGCATTAGTTTGGGTGACGATGAAATTTTAAGACAGGAATCTGTTGCTTTAATCGAGGAAGTTGAGAGAGACAGATTGAAACCTTCTAACTTCTTGAACTTATCTGAGAATGAAAATGATGGTGAAGAGGATGAGATCGATCCTGACATTTCCACCCTAAGTCGACTCTATGGTGACTTAATGGAGGAGGTGATGGACGATAATAGTGTGGACCTTGATGGGTACTTGTAAATGTACCCACCAAGGTGGCAAAAATTAAAAAGAAAAAGAAGCCTCTCAATAAGAATACAGCGGCTAGAAAAAAAGCTTGTTTTAAGGAAAGGGGTATTCTAGAATTGTAGAGGGTTGCGGGACTTAGCTAAACATATGTTTTTACATGATGTGGCCAAAGATAATAAACTTGATTTTATAGCTCTATCAGAAACCAACAAAAATAGTTTCTCGGACTCAATGTCTGAAAATTTTTTGTGCGGGGCCTGATTTTGTTTGGCATTGGCGATGTCCTCGGGGTATGTCCAGGGATGCTAATGAGGATAAATCAAGATTGCTTTGAATTAGAGAACATTGTGGATGGAGAATAACGTATCAAGTTTGTCTTAAAAAATAAAGTAGATGATTTTCGATGGGCCCTTCTGTCTGTTTATGGTGCGGCACAAGAGGACCATAAAGAACACTTTCTATCAGAGTTAGTACGAGCCTATACTAGCTGTGGGGATCTACCTTTCTTAGTGGGGGAGATTTTAATATTATTAGGAATCCATCTGAAAAAAACAATTCAAGATATAATGACAAGTGGCCACTTTTGTTCAATGCTATTATTGAAATGTTGAATCTAAGAGAGAGAGATGATGGGGAGAAAATATACGTGGGCTAACTATGTAGAAGTGCCAACTTTTGAAAAGTTGGACCGAATTTTGGTAATAATAGATTGGGAACAAAAATTTCCTTTAGCTTCTGTCCAGGCACTCACCCGAGAAATATCAGATCACACACCGCTTTTGCTAGATGGGGGGGGGGAACCATCTCACAGAGGCAATGCTATGAATTTCAAATTCAAACTAGGATGGCTAACACGAGATGGTTTCTCTGACCTGGTGAAAGAGGTTTGGGAATCTGAGAATATGGGGTCGGTCACCCATAGAACGGTGGCAAAATAAAATAAGAAGATTGAGATGCTTCCTTAGAGGATGGGTTAGGAATTTAGTCTCACAAAACAAAAAAACAAAAAACAAAAATCTAATCTCTTAGCTAACATAGATGTCTTAGATAGAAAGACAGAGACATGTTTGTTGTCACTGTAGGAGGAAGACCTTAGACATCACCTAAAAGAGCAGTTAACTAAGTTGTTGAGAGAGGAGGAGATTTACTGGCTCCAATGATAAAAAACAACGAGGTTATTGTAAGGGGATGATAACACTAAGTATTTTCACCTGGTGGCAAATGGGAGACACAGGAAAACAAGAATTGTATAGTTAGAACAGGAACAAGGGGTTATTGTTGGAGATGCGAACCTAGAAAATTTCATAACTGAATACTATAAAGGACTGTTTGGACCTCATACACAAAATTCTTTCTCAATGGACGAGACTTTGAGATATGATATACCTCAAGTGTCGGAGGAGGAGAATCAAGTATTGACGGCCCCATTCAGTGAGGAGGAAGTTAAAATGGCAATCTTCGATATGGAACACAATAAGGCACCCAGTCCAAATGGCTTTCCCGCTGAATTCTATCAATTTTTTTGGGAGATTGTGAAGCCAGATTTGATGAGCTTGTTTCTTGCATTCCATATCGGGGGACTGCCTATTCATAGTCTAAATTTTGGGATACTTACTTTATTACCAAAGGTTACTGATGCAGTCCGGATACAGCAATATAGACCAATATGCCTCTTAAATGTAAGCTTTAAGATTTTTACAAAAGTACTAAATAATAGATTATTGAAAGTGGCAGATAAATTGATAGGGCCTTCTCAAACGGCTTTCATTCCGGGTCGCTATATAATGGAAGGAGTTGTGACTTTGCATGAAACAATTCATGAGTTACATAGGAAAAAACAAGATGCTATCATTTTAAAACTAGACTTTGAAAAAGCTTATGATAAACTAAAGTGGCCCTTCATACAGCAAGTTCTTCGAATGAAAGGATTCTCACCAACTTTGTGTGACTGGATTTTGAAAGTTATTTCTAGAGGGGGTGTTGCAGTGAAGGTTAACGACAATGTAGGCCACTATTTTCAAACAAGAAAAGGAGTGCGTCAAGGGGACCCACTATCCCCGATCTTGTTTAATATAGTGGTAGACATGTTGGTTGTCCTTATTACAAGAGCTAAAGAGGCGGAACAAATCAAAGGGGTTGTTCCACATTTGATAGATGAGGGACTTTCGGTCCTCCAGTATGCGGATGATACTATTATCTTTATGGACAATGATCTAGAGAGGGCCAAAAACATGAAGCTCCTGCTTTGTGCTTTTGAACAATTATCAGGACTCAAGATCAACTTCTATAAAAGTGAATTGTTCTACTACGGGTCGGCCAAAGCCAATCAACTTGAATATACACAAATTTTTGGGTGCAATGTAGGATCTTTCCCGTTTAGATACCTAGTAATTCCTATGCACCATAGAAAACTTTTGAATAAGGACCGGAAACATGTGAAAGAAAGATTTAAAAAAGACTCAATTGTTGGAGGGGCAAGATGCTGTCAGTAGGAGGAAGGCTTGTTCTAATCAACTCTGTTTTGAGTAGTCTTCCTATGTTCATGTTATCTTTTTTCGAGAGGGGTTTTGAAGAAATTGGATTACTATAGATCACGGTTTTTTTGGCAGAGTGATGAACATAAGAAAAAAAATATAGACTGACTAAGTGGGAGGTAGTTTGCACATCGAAAGACCAAGGAGGGCTAGGAGTCCTAAATCTAGAAACTCACAATAAGTGTCTCCTTAGCAAATGGTTGTTTAAATTAGTAAATGGAGATGGGGTTTGGCAACAATTGCTTAGAAATAAATACCTAAGGATTAAAAATTTGATGCAGGCTCAATACATGCCCGTGGATTCTCAATTTTGGGCTGGCCTTATGAAGGTCAAGACGGAGTTTCTCTCATTAGGTAAGTTTGATCTGGGTGATGGGTCTCAAGTGCGATTTTAGGAGGACTCGTGGATAAGATCGCGCCCACTGAAATCGCTCTTTCCTGCACTTTATAACATTGTGAGAAGAAAAAATGTGTCTGTAAGATTAGTGATGTCTACGATACCGTTAAATGTAGCCTTTAGGAGATCTCTGATAGGTGTTAACTTGTAAGCATGGCACAATATAGTGGATATGGTGGCAAATGTACAACTAACAAATCAGAGGGACCACTTTGTGTAGGGGCTACATCAGAATGGGTTGTTTTCTGTCATATCGATGCATAGAGCTCTATTAGGAACACAAGCTATACCTTATAACACATTCATATGGAAACTAAAACTACCTCTCAAAATCAAAGTCTTCATGTGGTACTTGTACAAGTGAGTAATTCTAACCAAAGATAATTTAGCACGACCGCAGTGGCAAGGAGATAGGAAATGTTGTTTTTGTTCCTCGAACGAGTCTATTCAACACCTATTTTTTGACTGTCATTTTGCTAAGTTTATTTGGAGAATTGTTCATGTTTTCTTTAATTTATCACTGCCAACTAGTGTACACAATATATTTACAGGCTGGTTGGAAGGGATAAATAGGAAACTGAAATCTCAGATCATTGTGGGTGCAAGTGCATTTTGTTGGGCGATTTGGTTAACCAGAAATGATGTAGTTTTTAACAAGGCTGTAGCACCATCTTACTTGCAAGCTATCTTCGGGGGAACCTGGTCCCTGTTACAGAAGGAGGAGGATCGTCATTTGATGAAGATGGGTTGTAAGACCATTGAGACAGCCGTGATGGAAGTGTTTGCTAAACACGGCTGGAGCTTTAGTAATAGAATTGCTTTCTAGTACTGGTTTTAAGTCCTTTTTTTAACTTTATGGCGCAAAACTTTGTTTTTGAGATACCCTGGACCGTTTCTTTCTGGTTTGTAATAAGGAACAACCATATGCATTGATCGATGCAGAAGCTGAGATATTAATATATTCTCTTTTCTAAAAAAATACAACAATTTGTATCTCTGGAATGCCCTTCATGTGCATCAGTGCACATCTCACACCGGACATCACAGGTGTCATCTCCTAGAAGAGTATGACTTCTTCGGGGTCTGTTTGACCACACTTCAATCCACCCAATTCACATGTAATTTTATCCATCTTAATACACGTGGATTGGGGTGGATTAGAGTACAGTTCCTGGAATCATGGGACGCTTGAACCACCACAAAAACACTGTAATTTGGAAAAACGTCATCAAAATAGAAGTTCTGCTAATCATTCAAAAGGTCTTAGACTTTGGATAGATTGGCAGCAACACAACTAACAAACCACTCCAATATGCCCATGTCGGTGTTTCGGACCGGGGGGTCCTCAACCGACTAGTGAATTTGTTCTGCGTGCTCCCGATTCCAGATGGTGATGCAAAGAGACACAAGGTTTATACTGGTTCAGGCAATCGG